>NC_029780.3:107853041-107854099 GCF_000817695.3 Arachis duranensis | reverse complement strand
TATTTGAAAGAGAAATTACATGCTCTGTGACGGCTGGTTTACACTACTCTGTTCTGTGCGTCTTTGAGAGGAAGTATCATCACTTCCCAAGTTGACAGCCGGTAGTCTAAACAGATTTCATGTTATTCAGACAAAATAAGATACAGGTATAAAATACACCCAAATGAATGCACGAGATACAACCAACCGAATGGACAATATACACCCAACAAAACAAACGAAATATACCAACTTAGTAAACAACATACATCCAATTTGATCCACAAAATACACCCAAATGGTTCACAAAATACATCCAAATCTCAAATAATAACAAGATTTTATTAAATAATAAAGCTTCTTATGTTTCAGAGGACACATAGCGACCTTCTGTCGATCGCAGGTCAGCTCGGTTCTCCCTGCGAAACAAGAAACAATTATTAGCAAACAAAACACACCAAAATCTGAAATACACAGCCCAGCAAGACATACCCCTCTACAGCAGATTTATCAATGTTTTCCCTTAGCCATTTATCGAGTTCGTCACTTGATATTTCATATCTCTCACTACATTCATAAAATAAGACGTTAACAAAAATAATTACGATGATAGACCGTAATATAGCTTACGAGGTACTGTACCCGTCAAAGTATTGATCTTCTTCAGGAGGTGAATCCTCCACAACAACTTTTTTCCTTTTTTGTTGTGTTCTGGGTGGAAAAAAAAGAGTACCAATCAGAAATAAAAAATTAATTTTATCACAGAATATTATCCAAAGAAGTGCTTACTTTTTTGGTGTTGTTTTTGTTTTTTTCTTTTTCTTCTCCTTCTCCGCAGGTGATGATTCTTCGCTCCTATAAGTTAATAATAGACACTTCAATTAATACACGAAATCTTTATAATGAAGCCAAAAGAAAGGAGTAATAATTTTAGGACATTACTCATCACTTGGTTCAAATTCAGATTCTGAATCAGAATCTGACCCCTCTTGCCTCTGCTTTCTTTTTCTGGAGTCCATTCTGGAAGGAAAACAATCATCATTTAGAACATACTAAAAATACACCCAAATGAATTCACG
>NC_029780.3:107850882-107852694 GCF_000817695.3 Arachis duranensis | reverse complement strand
TTCCATGGCAAGCTGTATGTAGGGTTTTACCGTTGTCAATGGCTACCTCCCATCCTCTCAGTGAAAATGTTCAACGCGCTCTGTCACAGCACGGCTAATCATCTGTCAGTTCTCAATCAGGTTGGAATAGAATCCAGTGATTCTTTTGCATCTGTCACTAACGCCCAACCCTCAGGAGTTTGAAACTCGTCACAGTCATTCAATCCTTGAATCCTACTCAGAATACCACAGACAAGGTTTAGACCTTCCGGATTCTCTTGAATGCCGCCATCAGTTCTAGCTTATACCATGAAGATTCTAATTAAAGAATCCAAGAGATATCTACTCAATCTAAGGTAGAATAGAGGTGGTTGTCAAGCACACGTTCATAGGTGAGAATGATGATGAGTGTCACGGATCATCACATTCATCAAGTTGAAGAACAAGTGATATCCTAGAATAGAAGCAAGCGTGATTGATTGAAAAATAGTAGTAATTGCATTAATCCATCAAGACACAGCAGAGCTCCTCACCCCCAACCATGGAGTTTAGAGACTCATGTTGTAGAAGATACAATAAGAAATGTGTAATGTGTCATGAGGTGTCGATACAATGTCAAAAGATCCTATTAATAGTGAACTAGTAACCTAGGGTATACAGAAATGAGTAAATGACGTAAAAATCTACTTCTGGGGTCCACTTAGTGTGTGCTTGGGCTGAGCATTGAAGCTTTCATGTGTAGAGACTTTTTCTGGAGTTAAACGCCAGCTTTTGTGCCAGTTTGGGCGTTTAACTCCAATTTTTGTGCCAGTTCCGGCGTTAAACGCCGGGAATTCTGAAGCTGATTTACAACGCCGGTTTGGGCCATCAAATCTCGGACAAAGTATAAACTATTATACATTGCTGGCAAGCCCAGGATGTCTACTTTCCAACGCAATTGAGAGCGCGCCAATTGGACTTCTGTAGCTCCAGAAAATCTACTTCGAGTGCAGGAAGGTCAGAATCCAACAGCATCTGCAGTACTTTTCAGCCTCTGAATCAGATTTTTGCTCAGGTCCCTCAATTTCAGCCAGAAAATACCTGAAATCACAGAAAAACACACAAACTCATAGTAAAGCCCAGAAAAGTGAATTTTAAATAAAAACTAATAAAAACATACTAAAACTAACTAAAATGTACTAAAAACATACTAAAAATAGTGCCAAAAAGCGTATAAATTATCCGCTCATCACAACACCAAACTTAAATTGTTGCTTGTCCCTAAGCAACTGAAAATCAAATAGGATAAAAAGAAGAGAACATACTATAGACTCCAAAATATCAATGAAACTTAGCTCCAATTAGATGAACGGGACTAGTAGCTTTTTGCTTCTGAACAGTTTTGGCATCTCACTTTATCCTTTGAAGTTTAGAATGATTGGCATCTATAGGAACTCAGAATTCAGATAGTGTTATTGATTCTCCTAGTTAAGTATGATGATTCTTGAACATAGCCACTTTATGAGTCTTGGCTGTGGCCCAAAGCACTCTGTCTTCCAGTATTACCACCGGATACATACATGCCACAGACACATGACTGGGTGAACCTTTTTAGATTATGACTCAGCTTTGCTAGAGTCCCCAATTAGAGGTGTCCAGGGTTCTTAAGCACACTCTTTTTGCCTTGGATCACTTTTTATTTCTACCCTTGCCTTTTGGTTTAAAGGGCTATTGGCTTTTTCTGCTTGCTTTTTCTTCTTCTCTTCTTTTTTTTTTCTTTTTTTTTTATTTTTAGTTTTTTTTTTTGCTTTTTCTTGCTTCAAGAATCAATTTGATGATTTTTTTAGATCCTCG
>NC_029780.3:107850272-107850788 GCF_000817695.3 Arachis duranensis | reverse complement strand
CTTTAATCAACAAATTCAAAAGACATATGCACTGTTCAAGCATTCATTCAGAAAACAAAAAGTATTGTCACCACATCAAACTAATTCAACTAGTTTCAGAGATAAATTCGAAATCCTGTACTTCTTGTTCTTTTGTAATAAAAACATTTTTCATTTAAGAAAGGTAATGGATTCATAGGACATTCATAGCTTTAAGGCATAGACACTAAGATACTAATGATCATGTAATAAGACACAAACATAGATAAACATAAGCATAAAAATTCGAAAAAAAGAAAATAAAGAACAAGGAGATTAAAGAACGGGTCCACCTTACTGATGGCGGCTTGTTCTTCCTCTTGAAGATCTTATGGAGTGCTTGAGCTCCTCAGTGTCTCTTCTTGCCTTTGTTGCTCATCTCTCATGATTCTTTTATCTTCTCTAATTTCATGGAGGATAATGGAATGTTCTTGGTGCTCCACCCTTAGTTGTCCCATGTTGGAACTCAATTCTCCTAGGGAGGTGTTGATTTGCTCC
>NC_029780.3:107849087-107850148 GCF_000817695.3 Arachis duranensis | reverse complement strand
CCTCTTTCTAGAGGTTTCTCCGGCCTTAGGTGCCATAAATGGTTATGGAGAAACAAAAAGCAACGCTTTTACCACACCAAATTTAGAAGGTTTGCTCGTCCTCGAGCAAAAGAAGAAATAAGAGAGAGAGTGGTGGGGTAGGTGAGGATCCTGTGGGGTCCACAGATCCTGAGGTGTCAAGGATAATTCATCCCTGCACCAAGTGGCGAGCAAAAATGCTCCTTCTGCCAATCCTGGCGTTAAACGCCGAGCTGGTGCCCATTTCTGGCGTTTAACGCCAGCTTGGTGCCCATTCCTGGCTTTTAACGCCAGTCTGGTGCCCCTTTCTGGCGTTAAACGCCCAGAATGGTGCCAGACTGGGCGTTAAACGCCCATTTGCTGCCCTTACTGGCGTTTAAATGCCAGCAAGTTTTTCTCCAGGGTGTGCTGTTTTTCTTTCTGTTTTTCATTCTGTTTCTGCTTTTTCAATTGATTTTGTGACTTTCCATGATCATCAACCTATATAAAACATAAAATAACAAAGGAGAATAGATAAATATAACATTGGGTTGCCTCCCAACAAGCGCTTCTTTAATGTCAGTAGCTTGACAGTGGGCTCTCATGGAGCCTCACAGATGTTCAGAGCAATGTTGGAACCTCCCAACACCAAACTTAGAGTTTGATAGATACTCAGAGCCATGTTGGACCCTCCCAACACCAAACTTAGAGTTTGAATGTGGGGGTTTAACACCAAACATAGAAGTTGGTTGTGGCCTCCCAACACCAAACTTAGAGTTTGACTGTGGGGGCTCTGTTTGACTCTGTTTCGAGAGAAGCTCTTCATGCTTCTTTTCCATGGTTACAGAAGGAGAACCTTGAGTCTTATAGTTTGCACTGTCTGCAAGCCACGGAGCTTCCTGAATAGCAAATAATTGCTCATCCGGAAAGGTCTCTGTCCCTTTTCTGTCTCTTATTTCTATATCAAACTCTTGCAGAAGCAACACCCATCTTATGAGCCTGGGTTTTGAATTCTGCTTTGTGAGTAGATATTTAAGAGCAGCATGGTCAGTGTACACAATCAC
>NC_029780.3:107845737-107848650 GCF_000817695.3 Arachis duranensis | reverse complement strand
CACCACCTCCTTCATGGCTGGATTTAGCCGCCTTTGTGGTTGAACCACTAGCTTAGCATCATCCTCCAATAGGATCTTGTGTATGCATCTTGCTGGCCTAATGCCTTTAAGATCACTTATGGACCACCCAAGAGCTATCTTGTGTGTTCTTAACACTTGATGACTGCGCATCATGTACCCTTTTTCTTATCTAAAAGAACTATAAAAGAGCATAATCTCATTAATCAATGCAATTTCATGAACCAAATGATAAATATTATGGTACATTGCTTTGAAATGGGGTTGTGTTGAATTTCAGGGAAAAAGAAGAGAAAAAAAAGCACCAAAAGAAGCAAAGAAAGCTGGCGTGCCACTTGGAGCTCTGGGGGTGGCATGCCAGGCCAATGAAACAGAAAAGGTTTGCTTAACACAACACAATGGGTGTGCCACTTGGAGCTCTAGGCGTGGCATGCCAAGTTGTGAAGCCAAGTCTCAAAGAGGGCGTGCCGAATGGCCCAACCTTGACAATCATGTCCTCAATTATGCCTGATGGGTATTTAATGGAGCCATCAGCAAGTTGAAGACATATTCGGGTTGGTTTGACCTCTTCAGTCAAGCCAAGCTTTCTGATAGTGGATGCAGGGATTAGGTTGATACTTGCTCCAAGGTCACACAGGGCTGTCTTGGTGCAAGCACCTTCTAATGTGCATGGTATCATAAAGCTTCCTGGATCTTGAAGCTTTTCTGGTAAGCTTTTCAGAATGACTGCACTGCATTCTTCAGTGAGAAACATTTTTTCAGTTTCTCTCCAATCCTTCTTATGACTAAAGATCGCTTTCATGAACTTAGCATAAGAAGGTATTTGCTCAAGTGCCTCTGCAAACGGAATCTTTATTTCAAGAGTCCTTAAATAGTCTGCAAAGCGGGCAAATTGCTTATCCTATTCTGCTTGGTGGAGTTTTTGAGGATAAGGCATCTTGGCTTTATATTCATCAACCTTAGTTGCTGCAGGTTTATTCCTTACAGCGGTGGTTGGAGAAGCCTTTTTAGAGGGGTTACTATCAGCACTCTCAGGTGTCTGATTCCCCATTGGCGTTTGAACGCCAGGATTGGGAGAAGAATGGGCGTTTAACGCCAACTTTTTCCCCTTTTCTGGCGTTTGAACGCCAGAATTGGGCAGGGAATGAGCGTTTAACGCCAGCTTCTCCCCTTTTTCTGGCGTTTGAACGCCAAGAGTATTCCTCTCTGGGCTCTTACTGTCCTCAGAGGGATTTTGGACAGTGGTTTGGTTATCCTTTGTCAATTGTTCCTTTATTGGCTTTTTGCTACTTTGAGCAGTGTTGTTCAATGTTTTCCCATTCCTCAGTTGAACTGCTTGGCATTCTTCTGTTATCTGTTTAGATAACTGCTGCTTTGCCTGATTCAACTGTTATTCTATGGTCTTGTTAGCAATTTTAGTTTCTTGGAGCATCTCTTTAAACTCTGCTAACTGTTTTGACATCAGGTGTAATTGCTGATTAAGCTCAACCATCTGTTCTTGAGGATTAGGATCAGTGGCTACTGCCATTACTTCTTCTTTTGTAGAGAACTCATTGCTAGAGTACAAATGTTGATTTCTAGCAACAGTATCTATAAGCTCTTGAGCCTCTTCAATCGTCTTCCTCATATGTATAGATCCACCCGCTGAGTGGTCTAGAGACATCTGAGCTTTTTCTGTAAGCCCATAGTAGAAGATGTCTAACTGCACCCACTCTGAAAACATTTCAGAGGGGCATTTTCTTAGCATACCTCTGTACCTCTTCCAGGCATTATAAAGGGATTCATTATCCTCTTGTTTAAAGCCTTGGATATCCAGCCTTAGCTGTGTCATCCGTTTTGGAGGGTAAAATTGGTTCAGGAATTTGTCTGATAACTGTTTCCATGTCTTTATGCTTGCTGTAGGTTGGTTATTTCACCACCTCTTAGCTTGATCTTTTACAGCAAATGGAAACAGTAATAATCTGTAGACATCCTGATCCACCTCTTTATCACGTACTGTGTCAGCAATTTGTAAGAACTGTGCCAGAAACTCAGTAGGTTCTTCCTGTGGAAGACCGGAATACTGGCAATTTTGCTGCACAATGATAATGAGTTGAGGATTTAGCTCAAAGCTGCTTGCTTTAATGGGAGGTATACATATGCTACTCCCATATGCAGCTGTAATGGGGTTAGCATATGACCCCAGAGTCCTTCTGGACTGCTCAATTCCACTTAGGTCCATGATGGAGAAAGGGAATATGATATGGATTCACAAGTAAAGTAATATTTTTTAAAAAAAAAATGACTGAAAAAATAAAATAAAACAAAAGGAAAATAAAATAAATTTTCGAAAACTAAAAGAAAATAAGATCAAAGCAAATTGAAAACTAAATCAATTAGTTAATTAAAAAGATTTTGGAATTAGCAATGGAAAAGATATGATTGAAAATTATTTTGAAACAGATTTGATTTTTTTGAAATGAGGAAAGAGAAAAACAACAAAATGACACCAAACTTAAAATTTTTAGAAAATCAGACACAGATTTTCGAAAACTTAAAGGAAAACACAAAGAAGACACCCAACTTAGAATTTTTAAGGATCAAAAAAGGACTAAGGATATGCAAATTCGAAAAATAAAAGAAAACAAAAGCATGCAATTGACACCAAACTTAAAATATGGAACTAAACTCAAATAAAAGACTCTAAACCAACAAAAAATAAAAAAGTCCTAATCTAAGCAACAAGATAAACCGTCAGTTGTCCAAACTCGAACAATCCCCGGCAACGGCGCCAAAAACTTGGTGCACGAAATTGCAATCACACTTTTGCAATCCCGCACAAATAACCAGCAAGTGCACTGGGTCGTCCAAGTAATACCTTACGTGAGTAAGGGTCGATCCCACGGAGATTGTCAA
>NC_029780.3:107844752-107845032 GCF_000817695.3 Arachis duranensis | reverse complement strand
GGATATACAGAAATGAGTAAATGACGTAAAAATCCACTTCCGGGGTCCACTTGGTGTGTGCTTGGGCTGAGCATTGAAGCTTTCATGTGTAGAGGAGTTAAACGCCAGCTTTTGTGCCAGTTTGGGCGTTTAACTCCAATTTTTGTGCCAGTTCCGGCGTTAAACGCCGGGAATTCTGAAGCTGATTTACAACGCCGGTTTGGGCCATCAAATCTCAAGCAAAGTATGGACTATTATACATTGCTGGAAAGCCCAAGATGTCTACTTTCCAACGCAATTA
>NC_029780.3:107843614-107844530 GCF_000817695.3 Arachis duranensis | reverse complement strand
ACAAACTCATAGTAAAGCCTAGAAAAGTGAATTTTAAATAAAAACTAATAAAAACATACTAAAAACTAACTAAAATGTACTAAAAACATACTAAAAACAGTGCCAAAAAGCGTATAAATTATCCGCTCATCACTCGCCTTCCTTTTTTTGTTTTTTCGATTTCTTGGTTTTTTTATTTTTTTTATTTTTTTTCATTTTTTCTCTTGTCTCTGTCATCTTCACAATCCCCTGAAACATGAGATATTTTAGTTAGCAGCATTCAGGTAAATAAAATACACCCAACTTATTATGTTTACTTACCAAAATTTCCTCTCTTTCTGCAGTCATTCTTTCCACCAACTGCTCCTTAGTCCAGTTGGCAATCCAGGGCTTTGGTGGTCTTTCAGTCCTGTTCTTGCCTTTGTTTTTTGAAAGATGAAAGTAGATTATCATCAGGGCGAAGAGGCAGCCATTAATTGCCTTCTTCTTCTTCTCCTGGTAGTCTGTGATGCCCTTGACCATGAAGGTCAAAACATGCCCCCCCAGTTTCTCTCCGATATGCCGTCCATCTTAAAAATTGGGGCCAGGTGCACGGGCGATATTTTGTTTATCGTCGTTGGCAAAAGGAACGCCATCTATATGTAGAGGATGAATATCCTCTTGAACATCAGGCGTTCCTCTTCGTTGCCAACGCCGATTTCCATCATTTCATCGGTAAGACTTTTGAGGGTCTTACCCTGCAATCTTCTGTAAATTATTTTGTCATCATTAGAAAGTTTCTTATACTCAACTTTCTCAGGAAATAGATCTCCTACAAAAAGGAAGACAACAAAGTATCCAAGTCAGTTCAAATACACCCAAGCATCAACTTAATATACACCCAAGCAACAACTTAATATACACCTATAATTTTAAGCTAGTTACCTGTTGCATTGAT
>NC_029780.3:107833414-107841446 GCF_000817695.3 Arachis duranensis | reverse complement strand
ATTAATATTAAGATATATAATAAGATTATCAATAAATTTTTAAAAAGTTTATTGGTCTGCACGACAAAAAGTTTGTAATAATAATATGGGATTAGCCGTTTAAGTACCCGCTTTTTTATTTTGAAATGGATAAAAAAATGGCGTATTAGTTCACCGTATTATTGAAAAGTATGATATCTAATGCCGTTGTGATATAAAAAAAAAATTGAATCGTCTAAATTGAGATAATTTTTTTTTGTTATATGGCAAAAATAGTGATATCTCTTAATATTATAATTTTTGTTGATTTTTAAAATTATAGAAAATACTATTTCTCTAATTAAACAATTCTATAATTAAAAATAACATTTCAATAATTTACATTTTAAAAAAATATCATTACTACTCTAATATTAAAAATAAAAAATTTCTAAATTGATGAAAAAATAATCAAACTGTCCAATTTAAATATGGGAAATTATAGCATACAGAAGTAATGTTATACAGATTTAAAGAGATTCTGTGTTGTTAAAGGTTGTCGTGACAAGTGGCGTGTTGATAGTTGTAGAGGAGCAGCTCGGCAGAGTTGTTTCAGGCGTTGTTGGGGCTGAGAGTTCTTGGAGCCGCGCTAAGTAGTCATAAGGAGGGAAGCCCGTAACGGGTCTTGGAATTGGGTTCTGTAATCGTTATTGTACAGAAAATGGACTATGGAGGAAACAAGTTGGACCAAGTGTGTATAATTTGTTGGTGGGTTTAAGGAGTTAGAGTTTCTAGTGCCAAAAAAAAAAGGAATGAGAGTTTTAGGATAAAAAAAATGGAATGAGAGTTTTAGGATTGTTAGAACAGGGACAAAAAAGTGTCAAGAATGGCAAAATTGGATTTGATTTAAATATCTTCTTCTTTTTGGGATTTTTGCAACAAAAACTTATGTAGACTTAATTAGATACAAATTAATAATGAGCATGTAAAAAGATAAAGAATAAAATAGCATAAATTAAGTATATTTAAAAATCAATACATTTTATACCTAAAAAAATTAACATATTGTTGCTGGAGGTGATAAAATGAAGATGAAATTTTACATAGTCATAGATAAATGTTATTACTTTTGTTTATTTTGCAAATCGTATTTAATCCGAAGGCAGTATGAAAAAATGATAAACCGAGAACTTGTTATGACTATGACTAATTTTGATATATGAGAAATTATCCTTTTAGATTTTATATTTACGAAATTAAGCTATATTTTCGTTAATTTTGTAAATTTATTAATGTTTATGTTTGTTATATCTTATGTTAGATTGTTAGGTAATGTTTGATTTTTTATATTATCGTTCGTTTAAACACAAGTTTTATTATATCTAGAAATTAACGTATCATTTATGAATTTGGATTTTTTAATTTTTGAATTTTCATTTTAGAAGATAAAATGTGATCTCTCACTCTTGAATGATTTCTTTTTCATATTTTCTCTTGGTTGCACTTATGAAATAAATGGTGAAAAATTACACTTTATACTCTAAAGTGAATTTTAAAATTTAAAAGATCTAAATCCATTATTTATTACATCATTATATACTATATGTGTTTATCAAAAAATAGTATTAATAAATATCATATAATCATATAAAAATAATTATATTATAAATAATAAAAATATTTAATATTTTTTATTTATAAGCATGTTTAATTATATTTAGATTAATAAATATGAATAATAAAAAATATAATTAATTACGACTATACTAAGTTATTTGTTTTTTGTGAAATATACAATGTATAATTGTTGTACCACTACGAATGTTCTAAGTTTAAACTATAACCACATAAATAGATTTTCCTTTACAACATATATTACTCCCTAATCCTTTTTTGTTTTCTCTAAGTTCTTGACATTGTATAATATTATAATCATTCTAAAATAATAATTAGTTCTTGACCTTTCATCTTTCATAAAATAAAAGATAAATTAATCTTTAATTATTTTTAAACAAGTTATAAACTAATTATTTATTTTTCTAAAAAATAGTCTTATTAAAAAATCAGCATCATAATTGTTTTTGTTAAACACTAATTTATTCAAAAAAAATTATTCGATTCTAATTTTGTAGAGACGGCTTGCACGTAGCGTGTCCTCCACTCTCGTCCTGTAGCGCTAAGGGGCTAGAATTTTTGAAACTAGAGTCATAGGAATGGTACATTAACTTCATCTTGTAATACTAATCGAATTTTGCAATTAGAAGTACACGTACTCTCCGAGAATCGGGGAGTATATCCTCTTTTTTTAGAGATCTAAAGGTCGCATGTGAGACAATGAGTTCTATCAAGATCATCAATCCAATTCGCAACACATTGCAGATAGGAAATGAAAGAGGTGATGATGTGAATGAGGGTGTGTTGACATAAGAGCCTAGCAAGAAAAATCTCTACAGAGTCTTCGCGTCGACCCATTTTATTTCTTGTAAGGACATGATATTAATCTTCCTCCTTGTCATGATATCCATCACCTCCATAGATTTTCTTGTTAGAGTACTTATATTCCATGTCCAAAATCTCAACTTTCTATCGTTTCGACTTTAACCTTTACCTATTTCTTTGTGAAATAACTTATTTATCCTCATCCGCTCTTGCTCATTTGACACTGTACTTGAACTATACAGTGCGTTGCTTCTGCACAATGACTTAGCTTTAGCGCAATAATGTTTTTGATTCATGTAATGAAGATTCGACTAAACGTTTTTATGTTGGTTGTTGAAGGCCTAACACAATCCTTTTCCTTTATCCGGACTTAGAATCGGCTATGTACTGCAAGTATAACATAGGCAGAATTAGTTTTATAATTTTAAAAATAAAAATAAAAATATTAATTTGTTTAAAATAATAAAAAGTGACCAAACATACATGATAGGGTCAATTGAGCCGCTAATTTTAACGTGAAAATAACTTGCTTAAATTTAAAATATCAATATTAAATTATTAAGTGAAGATTTGTAAGCAATAATTTTTTAATGTTAAATAACATTTAGAAACAGCCATTTTAGTACATAACAATTATATAATGTTGAATTAATTGTTTCTAATGAAATAACGGTGATTGTATTTATATTTGTGACGAAATTATTGATAAATGAAATATATCTATTGGATAATTTATTTTTTTTCCAAAAAAATAGAAACAATATAGACAAAGGTCATACTATATAATATAATGAAATGATGTAAATAAATGCTTGCTAAATAAGTCTTTACTGTTCAACGAAAAAATAATTAGCAACTAATAATTATAAAAACAAAAGATTATTTTTCAAACAAAATATTAAACATTAACTAAAAAACATAACTATGTCCAATTTAATGGCCAATGTCCTATTTCTATACTCAGGATAATGTTTCTGATTTTTTTTTTTACTCTCGTGTCTCGTACTCATATAAAACAATGGCCCAACAGCCCATTATCAAAAATGGAACTTGGTTAACTCTATTGGAAATGTTGGCTCAACTTCAAAACACTCAAACCACATCTGGGAGAAGTTTTTCTCCAAAACCTGCTCTTTTCTAATCACGTATAACATCGGTATTTAAATAGGAGAATATCTGTATATTAAATCTTTACGGTAGAACGACCCTTTAAATATACATATCGAATCGTATTTATGCGCCAATTTTACGTGTCGCGCATGCAGGATGTCTCACTCCTCATTGTTAACCTGTGCAAGCTCTTTTTCTCTTTCTCACACACACAACTCACAAGTCCCTTCAAACTCCATCTCCTTCTCCCAATTCAGTAGTCTCTCACATCCATTCTCTTCTCTTTTCTTTTTCAACTTTCTTTCAACTGATTCTAACCTCAACAAAATTTCAGCAACACAATAATGTCAAAAAAACTCACCATTAAAAATGTTGATCGTCTTAGATTTTATATTATTAATTATCTTATTCATTCTAATTATGTAAATTTTATTTTAATTTATTTTTATTAGTTTAACAAAAATATTAATGATAATATTAGATATTAATATTATTTATAATAATTAAATGATAGTCAACACATTATAGTTAAAAATTTATTATTAAATTTAGTTAGTGAATATTGTTAAGATAGGTTTATATATTAAGAAATATATTTTTAGTTTATTTAGTAATAATTATTAGAATTATCTTTTAAAAATATTTAAATTTTTAATTTATATCCACAGTCAATCATAATTTATGTTATATTGTGTACATCTAACATAAAATATCATCACTTCTGACTCATATACCCAGTACATATTAAGGTGTTTAATAGAGAAATATTTTATGAAACAAATTAAATAGTTGAAATTTTCAACATGTTTGTAATAGATTTATTAAGAGAAAAATAAAAAAATTGTCACAATCTTAATCAATAGCTTAAAGGCACCTGTTAACGAAAATCATAAAAAAAATTTTAACTATGCTCAAAATAGTTTGAGGAGGAGAATTATAAATTTTTTTATTATTTTAAATTTATATAGTTTTAATATTGTTTATATTTGGGCCTAATATAAGTCGTACCTACATTTCTTTAGCGGGATTTGGATCCTCTAAAGTTTGAATTTCACTTTAGATAGTAAAGTATGATCTTCTACCCTTGAATAATTTTTCTTTTATATTTATTCTTAGTCCCACCTATAAAATCAATGGTGAGAGATCACATTTTACTCTCTAAAGTGAAATTCAAACTTTAGAGAATCCAAATCCTCTTTAGCGATATACTACATTTGAAGTTAGGCCACACAAAATCGATCTAAAAGGTGGCGAAACCAGTCTATGTGGTCTTATCCACGTCGTGGATTTGACCGACTTTGATACAGATCTTTAAAATTTGTATTCTACTCGCTCTGAAGAATAAGTTAGTCACTTTTTTTTACTATTTTGATTAGGATTAATCTCTACGTACAAGTCTTTTCATTATACAAGTTATATAAATTTTAAAAATTTTTAATTTTTAAAACGTGTCTCTTATAGTATATATATTTCACGTGTTTTTTTAACAGATTTTTTAATCAATCAACGCATAAATATATAACTTTCTTTTTCAAAAGAATTTCGTTTCTTTTTTTGAATTCCTTCTGCGTTTTCTTGTCTTCTCTCTTCGATTTCTTTCGTGCGTTTCTCTCTCCATTCTCCTTCATCGTTTACGTAAGTTTTTCTCTCTATTCTCTTTCTTCGTTTTTTTTTCATTTTCTATTATTTCTAAAATTAAGCTCTGAAATCGTTTTGAAGATAATTGATAATTCAACTTCAGATTATCAGCTGAACCAGAGCAAAGTGGATTTTGAATTTGAATCCAATAAAGTTCCCGAAGTGTGGTTTAATTTCAATTAATAATTGAATTTGAATTTGAATCCAGTTAGTAGTTTATAATTGTGTAGTTGAATAATGCGTGAACCTTGTCTGTAAATTTGCTGTTCATTATTCCTTATTTGAATTGAATCTAATGTACTAGTTCTGATAAATTTTCTGCATTTTATATCAGACGTTCGGGTATAAATAAAAAATATTTGGATGTATTTTAAGAAAGTTTTGGTGTATTTACAGTTTATGACTTTTCATCTCAGTGAGGGTGAATTGTCTTATTCTTTTAGTTGAATTGTTTTAGTTTCTGTTTAATGATGATTTATGAATCTAATTTTTATTATTTTTTATGATGGTTTTATAGTTCTATTTGCATTATATAATTTATGCTTGTTTTAATATGGTGTATTTTGGGTGTATTTTGCAGCTCCTCTATGGTATTGATGAGCAGTTTGTTCTCCACATACAAGCGTTTTTCTCATACAAGTCTTTACAAGTTTTCTCCTCTTTTTATTGTTTTGAATCCAATCAAGTGGCTGAGGTGTGGTTCAATTTAGAAGAAAAAAATGTAGCATTAGAGGAAATATTTTTCTGTACAAAAATGCTATTTGTAAACTAAAATCAGCTACTAAAATCAGTCACCAATATATTTGTGTATAAATACATGTGTGGTTTAATTTATTTTCAATGTATATTTGTATTTCAGTATGTATTTTATACTGATGGTTGACTTTGGTGGCTGATTTTAGTATACACGTAGCAAAACTTATTTCCGTATTTGCAGCAAATTTGGGTGTAAAGCGAAGATATTTGGGTGTAACACGAAGATATTTAGGTGTATTTTAAGAAATTTTGGGTGTATTTTTATTCTGATAATGCATAATTTAGAACTCTTCTTCTTCCTCCTCCTCATCTTCTGCTGGTTCTTTTTTCTTTATCATTATTACAATCTTCTTCTTTTTTTTTCTTATTTATCTTTTTTCTTTTTTGTTATACCTTCTCAAGTTTCTTCTTGTTTTACTTTCTTAACAAGAATAAAAACAAAAAATCAAACAAAGAAGAAGAAGAAACACACAATACTACAAAATTACTTGGAAGAGGATGAACTTACATTCATTTAACTAAAAGAAAGAAATAAATAAGGAAAAAAAGAAGAAGAAAAAAATGCAGCATCAGAGAAAATATTTTTCTGTACAAAAATGCTATTTGTACACTAAAATTAGCCACTAAAATCAACCACCAATGTATTTATGTATAAATATATGTGTGCTTTAATTTATTTTTAATGTATTATTTGTATTCCAATGTGTATTTTGTACTGGTGGCTGACTTTGGTGATTGATTTAGTGTACATGTAACATAACTCATTTCTGTATTTGCAGCAAATTTGGGTGTACAACGAAGATATTTGGGTGTAACACGAAAATATTTAGGTGTAAAACGAAGATATTTGGGTATATTTTTATTCTGATAAGTTCTGCATAATTCAGAACTCTTCATCTTCCTCCTCCTCATCTTTTGCTGTTCTTCTTCATCTTCTTATTTCATATTCTCATAATTCTTTTTGAGGGAAAAAATTAAACAAAGAAGAAAAAAATACATAATGTTGCAAAATCAAAAGAAGAAGAAGGAGAAATATGATGATGAAGATAAAACACGCAAAGAAAAAGGAGGAGAAACACAAAAAAAAGGAGAAGAAGAAAAAGCAAGAAGAAGAGGAGGAGGAGAAACGCAAAAAAAATGACAGTTATAATTTTTATTGAAGAAGAAGAAGAGTTATTTTTAATAGTGAGAGAGCACTTTGGAAATGTGATGTACGTGTTAACACACCTTTGTAAATAAATGTAGCTTCTGTTAAATTTGGCCTAACTTGTAAGACTTGTAAATAAAAAAAAATTGTATGCGTAGCATGACGAGTTCAGAAACAGATCATCAAAAACAAGTAGAGATCATTATTTTGTGGGAGCTCCAAGTCCTCCCGAGTTAGTTCCTTCTTCCGTCGATTGATTTCTCTAACGCAACTGCATTTTCATCTAAGTAAACTTTGCCTGCATTCTTGCCCGGTCACATTTAACAAGTACAAATAATTATTCGATTAATTTGAATATTTGTTCACGTTGCTCCAGATTAATCTTAAGTACGATTGTTTTTAATAAAATCATACAAGGAAGTTTGGCAAAAAACTAAAATATTAAAGAAAAAATTATTTACGCTTAAAATTATATAATTATTTTAATAATAATTAATAAATATTAAATAAAATAATTTTAGATTGTTTAAACTGATTTTTTTATTATTTCTTAAACATGATTTTTTTAACATGTATAATTCTTTTTAGAATATTGTTAAATGAACAAGTTATTGTTTAATTAAATTGTCAATCAAATATTTGAAAAGAACTAAAAAAAAATATATGCAAGCCAATTAGGAACTTTTTGTATTTGCAATTTAAGTATGTCTACGGATCAGCAAAAAATATTGCAAAATATTAAGCATTAGATTATGAATAAATGATCATTTGTACTCATAAGAGATAAAAATATTGACATTTGTATCCATGATAACCTGAAACTAAGGTTATACCCATGATAGATGCCCTCCGTGAAACAAAAGTACCCTGACTTGGATCTGAGCTTGGTTTGTGGGAATCCGATCCTAAGTGGCACTCTCTCCCTTATCTTCAATATCTCTCTCTCTCTCTCTCTCTCTCTCTCTCTCTCTCTCTCTCTCTCAT
>NC_029780.3:107831716-107833362 GCF_000817695.3 Arachis duranensis | reverse complement strand
TTCACGTCTCCGCATTCTTCACTCTCCAAACCCCACTCTGGCCCCTTCTTCCTCAACACTCGCTCCCTCACCATTCACTCCGCCCTTCACGCCTGACGAAGCCATGGGAGCCCAATCCAAGACCACTAGCAATTTACAGTTAAGACCCTACCAGCCTCCTTCCTCGCTGGACCCTTGGGGCCATGGGAGCCCAATCCAAGACCACTGGCAATTCCGAAATAAGAAGCTGCCAGTATTTACAGCAATCCAAGACTTTTGCTCAAACAACAAATCAGGGTAACCTTGAAGTACCAAATTGTAAGTGAAAAAAGCATCACTATCCATCCACCAAATCCACTCCACTTCAGGGTGTGAGAACATCAACCTTCTAATCATTGGCAATTTGGCCCAATACCCAGCAAGTTTCTTATCCAAATGCGTCAAATTGTACACAATCTCAATCCCGTGTAATCTACGGTAATCAATTTTGTTCTTAATCGACTTCAACAAGTAATAATCACCAATTGGGTTGTCACAGGGTTTTGGAGGTGAACCAGTGAGAAGTAAGATTCGAGCTTTACCTCTCACGAAATTAGGGTATTCAGGGTTTTGCTGAAGCCATTGATGGCGTTGTTGATCTCAATCGGAGATCTTGGGGCCTAGGGAGAAGGCGGCGGTGGCGTTGGGGCTGAAAGGGGTGTCGTTGTCGTCGGGGACGGGGTCGGCGGAGTGGATCTCAGCGAGAACGCGGTTGGTCTCCTCGATGAGACTCTGGTTGATGGCATCAGCGTCGGAGGATGAGAGGTTGACGCCAATGGTGCCGCGAAGGATAAGGATGGTAACGAAACCGCAGAGGATGGTGATCTTGATGTTGTTGAAGGTCTTCTGGATCTGGCGGCCACTGGGGTTTGGAATACCCTAAGATGGAGAATCAATAGCCATTGTTAGAGAGAGAGTGTGTGTGAGTGAGAGAGAGAGAGGGGTTGAAGATAGTAAGTGAGAGAGAGAGGGGTTGAAGATAAGAGAAGGAGTGTCACTTAGGATCGGATTTCCACGAACCAAGCTCAGATCCAAGTCAGGACATTTTTGTCACACGGAGGGCATCTATCATGGATATAACTTTAGTTTCAGGCTATCAT
This sequence comes from Arachis duranensis, assembly GCF_000817695.3. Taxonomy (NCBI): domain Eukaryota; kingdom Viridiplantae; phylum Streptophyta; class Magnoliopsida; order Fabales; family Fabaceae; genus Arachis; species Arachis duranensis. The sequence continues at coordinate 107,832,244 of NC_029780.3, read as the reverse complement.
AGATACAAATGCCAGCATTTTCATCTCTCATAAATACAAATAGTCATTTATTCATTAGATTATTATAGAGGTCTAGATAACACTTTTCTAACATCTGATTATAAGATGTAAACGGTTATGCCTTGTAAGTTTAAAATAATATAAACTTTAATTCATTTGATTAAAATATCTATCAGCAATAATTATATAGATGAATTAGTGATAATTATTTGATGATTTAAATAATCATAATAATAGTAATATAAGATATACATTTATTATAAGAAAGTTAATTTATTTTAATATTGTATTAGCACATAACATAAAATATTTTAACTCATTACAAAAATATTTAATTTTTTATATATTTTATGATTGATTATAAAATATATAAATAAAATCTATTACATCAATAATCATAAAATATATACAAAATTTTAAATTAAATATTTTAATAACGAGTTAAACTATTTTATGTTATGTGATAAAATATTGAAAATAATAAAATATAATACAATAATAAAAAATATATTATATGATGGTTAGTAT
>NC_029780.3:107825841-107831548 GCF_000817695.3 Arachis duranensis | reverse complement strand
ATTATATGATGGTTAGTATTATTTGAATATATAAATCAATTTTATTTAAATTACAACTGTTTGAATTAAAATGAATTAAAAAAATTTAAATTAATATTATATAAATCATAATCATTTGAATTAAATTGAATAAAAATAAAAAATAAACATAAAAGTGATACATTATGATTAATCCAATTGATTTTTATTTTTTAAATTGATCCATATTATACTTTGAATACCGTTAATTAATTGAATTATATGATATTTTTGTGTGTATTTCGGCGCAATAATTATGAATGTATTTTATTTGCATTGCCAATGAGATGCATTTAAAAAAAAGTTAAAACTTATCTATTATGTAATTACAATACATATTTAAATTTTTTATATATATTTAGTTAATAGTATAAATGAGATATATTTATAATTATTTTCTTTGCCGTGCTAATAAAATATATATAATAAAAAATATAATTTTTTCTGAACATGCCATAATATATCGTAAATATTATATTATTTTATTTATACATAAAAAATCCAAAAAATAAAGCACTCTTTGGTTAGGAATAAGTGTACAATGTGTACAATGGGCTAAACTTTTGATCTATGAATAAAATGAACATCACCCACACTATTCAGAATAACCATCCGAATATCAAGGATAATAAACATCTCATCCTAAAAACTTAAGTTAATTTTGGAGTTCACAAAAGATCAAACCCTTGACCTTTCGGATCTAAAACTCTAATATCATGTCATGAACCCACTCATTCCAAAAGCATAATCTGACAGGACAATGTAACACTAATGGTCATATCTCTAATACTTCTACGCTTAGACTATTGACTCCCTATACTTTTTCTAAAAAGAATCTTTTATACATACAACAGGTGGAGAGCATATCTTGCACTGCTTCGCGCTTCATGTAATGCAATATCTCCTTTCAATGACGAAGCAATCGATGAGTGGAATAAGAAATGCGGTGATTATCGCAGCAGAACGAGGGAATGTTGGGTTCATTGTGGAGGCATTAAAGGCACACTTTTCCCTTTTGTGGACCAGCAATGAAGATGGAAGGTCATTATTTTCTGTTGCCGTTCAGAATCGCCAAGCACAAGTTTACAATCTCATACATGGCCTTACTATGAAGTCCTTATTCTTAGCATCCACAGACAGAGATCGCAATTCTATGCTTCAAAATTCAAATGGCTGCATTGCAAGCTCCACCCCCACAGCTTACTCCTATCCCTGGGGCGCTTTTACAAATGCAAAGAGAATTCGGGTTTTTTTTCATAATAAAATAAAAAAATTATTATTTTTCAAAACATAATTTTGGACTTTAATTCTTTAAATATGATTTTTTTTTGCATTTAAGCAAGTTCGTCGGACCCTGACGAATTCTATAAAAATTGACAAGTTCGTCTAATTCCGGGCAAATTCTATAAATTTTATAGAGTTCGCCTAACCCCTGGCGAGCTCCACTTAAGTTTTTTGAAACACGCACTTTTAATCCATATCATTGTCTAAAAAATAATATATAGATCTACAAACAGTATACAAGAATACACACAAAATACACGGATAATAAGCATTACTTCTTCAAGAATTTTTTTAATTATAAGGGTTTTTTACTTAAATAAACTGTTTGGGGTTCAAAATTACCTGATTCCCCTGAAACAAATTCTGCAACGTGATTACCCTTTTTGTATTATTATATAAATCGTCCTAGGCTGCATAGGGTTATATAAAACATGAATCATCTCAGCCTAAGACGATTAATGCATTAACTTGTAAGCCAAATTAAACGTAAATCGTGACAGGGTCTCTTGGGTTACAAAAAGAGTATAAATCGTCCCAGGGTTGTAGGTTTTACGTGTTTATAGGCTAAATCACACTAGGCTGTGACGGTTTATACATTATTGGGACCCTCTTTAGCCTGGGACGATTTATGTGTTAGTTTGTAACACTAACTGGCTTGGGACGATTTATGCCCAAGTTAGTAACCCTAAGGACCCAAGGACGATTTATGCAGGCAAAAATTCTATAAATAAACGAGTTTTAAACGGATGAGCCAGACGGGACATTTGTTGAGGGTGTGAGAGATGGCGGAGAGTATTTTTTTGTTAGTGCATCACCGGAGAAAAATTGATAAAAACACAAGTGATGGTGTAATTTTTTCTAGCAAAAAGCAGATAGGTGTGTTTATAACTCCGTCAACGATGTTGATGGATTTGCACAATAGTATATTAGAGAAGGCTGAAAAGTGTGGTAAAAAACGCGTGAAGCAATTATTTTTTCGTATTCCGATATCATTAAAGCAAGGTTATGTTAAGTTTGGGAAGTACGCGATGTTGGGTGATGACGACATGCGAGTTATATTTCACATTCAATCAAGATTTCCCGACTTAGGCGCGTTGGAGTTGTTTGTCAGAATGGTTGATGTGGAGGGCAGCAGCGGGGGATCTGCTCCGAATCTGCCTACTGGCGTCATAAAAGGGACTTCCACCACCGTTCCAACAAGGCAATCGGCAACTCCACTTGTTTTGTCCCCATCTTTTGCTGCTGATTTGCCTGTCTCGGGTGATGACTTCGGTGATGGGCGTAGCTTCGGCCAACTTGCAGCTGCGATGGGATCTACACCTGTAGTGGACGGTGCACCCGCATTCATGGAGGTAAGAGAGAGAGATCCGTTTGCGGAGGCTATAGGTGATGATGGGTCAGATTCGGAGCCACCAATCATTGGTGACGAGAGCGATGGCGAAGAGGACACCGCAGTTGCTGTGGGAGCTCAAACCCATGGTAGCAGTGGTATACAACAGTACCCTCGACACTTTACCACATTGGACCTTGAAGCAATGAACAAGGCTGCAAATGTAGATCAGCATCACCCGGTGATTCACGGAGAAAGGCCTAGCGTGATTGGCATAGACGAGTTTGAGGTCGGGCAACGGTTTGAAACAAAAGAGAAAGCTGTACTGACAATCAAGAGTTATAATATTCGACGGGGTGTAGAGTATAAAGTGTTTGAGTCTGACCAGTTGAAGTATCATGGGAAGTGTGTCCAGTTCGGGAATGGTTGTAATTGGCTGATCCGTGTCACTATGAGGCAGAGGAAAGGCTACTGGGAAGTTAGAAAGTACAATGGACCACACACGTGTCTAGCAACGAAGATATCAATGGATCACAGGCAGCTCGATTACCATGTCATATGTGCCTCAATTTTATCGTTGGTAATGGCTAATGCATCAGTCTCGGTTAAGGTTTTACAGAATGTGGTGTCTTCGAAGTTTGGGTTCAAGCCCAGCTACAGGAAGGTTTGGATGGGCAAGCAGAAGGCAATTGCTCAGATATATGGAGATTAGGAGGAGTCTTACAACCACATACCATGCTGGATCATCGGGGTTCAGTTGTATATACCGGGGACTATTGCGCTTTTGCGCACTTCGCCTGTGAGGATAGGTAATACTGTGGATGCGTCAACAGTTTTCTTTTATCGACTATTTTGGACGTTTCCTCCATGCATTGAGGCATTTAAGTATTGCAAGCCGCTGATATCCATCGATGGGATCCATTTGTATGGGAAGTATGGCGGCACTCTTCTAATGGCTATTGCCCAAGATGGAAACTCGAACATTCTCCCAGTGGCTTTCGGGTTAGTCGAAGGCGAAAACACCGATTCGTGGAAGTTTTTCCTCACTCACCTCTACCAGCATCTCACCCCTCAACCCGACATTTTAGTCATGTCTGATCGGCACAATGCCATCAAGGCTGCATTGCTTGCGGAGGACGGTGGATGGCTCCCACCGACGGCATACCGTGCATTTTGTGTGCGACACATCGCGACTAACTTCACACTATCATACAAGTCTAAGGAAGCCCGGAGGATTCTCGTTAATGCCGCATATGCAAAGACTGAAGAGGATCACCGGTATTACATGGACATTTTGCGGAAGGAAGATCCTGCAATAGTTGAATGGTGCGATAGGATTGGGTTGGAGTTGTGGACCCAATATCGGGATGGTGGTCGTCGATATGGTCATATGACGACTAACATCTCTGAGTATATCAACGCTGTGTTTAAAGGTACACACAACCTCCCGGTGGGTTCGTTAGTTAAGTCAACATATGGGCGTTTGGCCGAGATCTTTGTGAGGAAGGGAAAGGAGGCTAAGTCTCAGATCGGGGCAAAACAAGAATTTTGTCAGACCCTTGTGAAGGCGATCGAGAGGAATCTACAAGCCTCTAGAAATGTGCGGGTGGATCTGTATGATAGGGAAAACTCTGAGTTTGTCATTGAGGAACTTGCGCCGACTATGGGTTGGATTGCAATGAGTGTGTGTCGGGTGTCTCTATCCGCCCGCACATGCGACTGTGGGTACTTTCAAGCCCTCCACTACCCGTGTCGTCATGTGCTTGCAGCATGCTCATTTTGTAGACTAGACTGGAGGATTTACGTTGATGATGTGTACCGCATGAAGACCGTGTTCAATGTTTACAACATGGGTTTCTCTCCGCCTATCCAGGATGATTTCTTACCCGTATACGAGGGACCTCGTGTCATCCCCGATCCTGGCATGATGCGGGCTGCAGTTGGAAGACCTCGGAGCACTAGAATAAGGAATAGTATGGATGAGGCGGATCCGGATAGACCCAAGAGATGTGGACTGTGTAGGACCCCAGGTCATACCAGAAGAAACTGTCCACAACGCCCGGGAGCTTCTGGATCGCATGAAGGTAGCAATGCATAGGCACCGTTAGCTTATGAATCTTTACTATTGCTCATGCTTCTTTATAATATGTCGTGTACTTTTTTTACATTCATTATAAACCTTTGTTAAGGTGATTTATATGTATTTCAATTTGTGTGTTCTTAATTTACAGTGACTATGCTTTTGTTTGGACTTATAATCATTTTGTATTATCTCATGCTAGTGATATGCGAACAAAACATATACCAAATGAAGTAACATAAACATGTACCAAATGAAAAGATACAAACCCATAAAGTAGCATAAACATGTACCAAATGTAAAGATACAAACCCGATAAAGTAGCATAAACATGTACCAAACATAAACATGTACCAAACACAAGTAACATAAATCATAAGACCAACTATAAAAACAACACTACTGAGTGGCCGAGATCTATCCGAGTCCGATAACTAACACATGTGTGAACCAATGCCACACTTTGCCGGCTTGATCACCCGCTTCCTCCACTGCGTGACTGGGACAAACGCATCTGGGGGCCTGCTATCAGCGGCATCTGCAGGCTCCGGCAGAACAGGCAGTGGGTGTTGTCTCAGTCCCCCAAGGGCGGATGCCGGAGTGCCTCCCAAAGAAAATTCGCCTCCTTGATAACCAGTTGGCACTTCATTCAAATCGACGTTGAGATCCACCGCAACACCATCAAACTGTGGCCTGTAATCACCAGCTGGGCTCCCAAACTGGGCAAAGTCTGCAAAAAACTCTGAACCAGCGCCGAATACCTGCTCCATCTGGTTCGGGCTACCGAAGTCGGAGAACAACGTGGCCGTATCGGCCTGGACACCTCCACTCCCACCCTCAGTAGTACAATGAAATAAAGTGCCCTCAACCCCTGCAACATCTGTATCAGCTTGATGCCCAGCAACATGCCCCCTGGAGGTACTACCACCTCCCCGTCCTGATCCACCTCCAGCTCCACCACTTTCCCCCCACTACCACCACCCCAACCCCACCCA
>NC_029780.3:107799749-107825764 GCF_000817695.3 Arachis duranensis | reverse complement strand
ATGACCTTGGTGGCCAATCCCACCATCATCTCCCCTGTCATCACCATCATCACCTCCACCACCGCTATCATCATCGTGATGCTCTGGATCCTCATCCATCCTAATAACATCCTCATGTCTTACCCCAACAGGCTGGCTGTATCGAGTCCCCACACGCTCACGGGTCGCTCTCCGCCTATTGTCAGGCACATTTGGTCCTTGCTACCTAGCAGGTGCAGCAACATGACCCCGAACTGGAGCATCTACGGGAACTCCACCCGCCCGAGGATCCATAAGTAGACGATCATGGGAAAGAAACCTACGTGCTACACGAAACCACCAGTCAAGATATTCAGCAGACGGATGGGGGTCTGGAACCAACTGAAAGGAAAGCACGCTCTGACGTCTCTCATCCCAACACTGATGCCATATGGCGAATACCTCAAGAAACCACCTAGTGGCTCCTCTACCATCCTTCGATAACAAGAAGTCAATGTTGATGGCTGGCTCTGGGATGTGCTGAACTCCCCCGAGCTGGGATAAAACCCTATCTACTTGATGCCACTCTATTGACGTAAAGTATATCAACGCAGTGGTCGACTTCCATAAAAGCGTGTGGTCAGGCCGGAGTATGTCAGGATGCACTACTTGGATCACCTCAAGACTGCTGTATGGCATCCAAATGAACTGCAACATGGAAATCAGTCAACATCCCCAACCGAGTATATGAAAATAGAAATGCAGTGAATAGCATTATAGACATTCAAACTTACATCATCGCCAGTCAGCCTATCTAATCTGTGTTGGGTAGCAATCACACGGGGTCCCTTCTCATCCGACGACGAAAGAAACCGACCCCACCTGCTCCATTACAAAGCGAACAGAAGTGAGCTTATAAAATATGATACAAACATGTGCATGACAATGATTATGCATCAAAATGATATACCTCGCAGCAAGCGGCCAGAGAATAGCATCAAACCCTCTAGGCCTGAATGCCGGGAAACGCCAAAAAATCCAAGACTGTAGTAGTGACAATAGTCCAGCGAGGTTCTTTACATTCCGATTTGCAACCCTACAGAGACACCTGTACAACCAAGATAAGGTGGCCGAAGCCCAGCTGTACTTGCCGAGTCCATCGAGGTCTGCAACATACGGGAGCCACCGTAAGTGTACCCTGGCACCAGACTTATCCGTGAACAGCGCAGTGGACAACAACATCATAATGTAACCCCGTGCATAGATCTGTACCGTCTCCTCTGACGCTTGAGCAGGCAATACTCTGAACTTGTTCTGGAACCAAGAAAAAGAAACTGTGAGGTCATCGATGCAGTCATCCGGTGGGAGTTCACCAAATAACTCTCCAAACCACACCCATGCAGCCTTGCCACCGTCAATCAACTGCTCAAAGTCGCTGAGGCACCCACTCACAGCATGACCATCAATAGGAAGGCCAAACTGGTATGCCACATCTTGCAGTGTTACGGTACACTCCCCAAATGGCATGTGGAATGTATGCGTCTCGGGACGCCATCGCTCCACAAAAGCACTGATCAGCGGCTCATCAAGCTTGAACCAATAATCATTCAACCGAGCAACATGTAATAGGTTGGCACGATCTAAGTACGGGAGTATACGATCATGCAGTATCATCTTCTGTTGCCGATGCACGCTCCTAACGCATCGGGTTGGCTGAAAATACGCATACATAAGCACATCATTAATTCGGGTCCTTATACAGACACACATAGAAAATAACTTAGTCCAAGACAAATATCCAACTCACAGATGGCATCAAAATGGATATGTTCATAATAACATTTCATGTTCAATTCGACATTACCAATATAATGTAATAACCAAAAAATGCAGAACCGAACCGATCAAGTCACCGGGTTAATGGTTGAACCGATAATTCACCGGTTGAACCGATTGACCCGGTCCTATATTATTTAAAAAATAAATTATATAAAAAATTTTAAAAATAAAAATAAAAATACATATTTTCACTTATTATCCAACTTCAACATTTCTAAAAAAATTTGAAACTCAAGCGGTTCGATTGAACCGGTCTTACCGAGTGATATCAGTTTAAACCATTTTACTCCGGGTTTGACCACACCTAACCGGTTTGGTTCGGTTAGGTTCGGTCAGGTTCGGTCCGGTCCGGTCTATCCCGAACCGGTCCTGTCTGGTCCTGTTCAGCTATTAATAGTAACAACAACAAATTTTTTAATCATTCTGCCATCAGAACCATCACCCAGTCATGAGCGAATTCCATAATCTATTAAGAACACTGATTTCTAACGTCTTATACTAGACCAAAAACTAACTAAATCACTAAACATGGTATCCGGCAACGTCATAATAAAAAAATATTCTAAGATGCATATTCACCCTATACAATATCATCCAACATACTATATCATCCAACATATCAATGTACTTAACATACCCATGGCATCGACTCAACAACATTACAAAATTCAAAAACTTACCTCTTGATCTATAAATTTGGCAACATGCGCAATGCCGTTCAGGCGGTACATATCTCCTTGGTTAGCGGCCATTATCACCGCCGGACAGATTTCCACCTCCACCAGCCGGCCACTGGCGGCCTACTGCCACCACCCTCTGTGCCACTCAGACGCCTCTGCCCACCACCAGTTGCACCTCCGCCACCGGCTGGTCCCCACACCCGAAACACTTCTCCCTCCAAACTTCCTCTCCGGTGAACAATGGTGGCTCCCAAACCTCCTCTCACCCTTTACGCCGCAGCAATTGCAAATGTGACTCGTCCTTGGGTCCTTAGGGTTACTAACTTGGGCATAAATCGTCCCAGCCCAGTTAGTGTTACAAACTAACACATAAATCGTCCCAGGCTAAAGAGGGTCCCAATAATGTATAAATCGTCACAGCCCAGTGTGATTTAGCCTATAAACACGTAAAACCTACAACCCTGGGACGATTTATACTTTTTTTGTAACCCAATAGGCCCTGCCACGATTTACGTTTAATTTGGCTTACAAGTTAATGCATTAATCGTCCTAGGCTGAGATGATTCATGTTTTATACAACCTTATGCAACCTAGGACGATTTATATAATAATACAAAAAGGGTAATCACGTTGCAGAATTTGTTTCAGGGGAATCAGGTAATTTTGAACCCAAACAGCTTATTTTAGTAAAAAACCCTAATTATAAATTAAAAAAATAAGCCATATTTAACAATGGCAACTATTGTTATTGTCTCTAAAAATACATAGGAACAAGGAATAAGTCATATTTAACAAGGATTTTTTAATTATAAATTTAAAAAAATAACTATTTTCCGTGTATTTTTGTTGTTCATGTATTTTTGTGTACTCCTATATACTGTTTGTAAATCTATATACTATTTTCTAGACAACGATATGGATTAAAAGTGCGTGTTTCAAAAAACTTGAATGGAGTTAGCCGGGGTTAGGCGAACTCTATAAAATCAGAATTAGGCGAATTTGCCAATTTTTATAGAGTTCGTCGGGGTCTGGCAAACTTGCTTAAATGCACAAAAAAATTGTATTTAAAAAATTAAAGTCCAAAAATCATGTTTAAAAGAATACTAATTTTTTTATTTTATTATTGAAAAAAATCCAAGAGAACTCCAATGGTTTAAGGTATATTATTTTACGAAATGAAAATTAATTTGCTCCATGATTAAAGTTAAATAACCTAATTGTTATTAAGGGATAAATGATGAAATTGGTTCTTGAAAGATTACTCATTCTATAAATTAGTTTTTAAAAGATTTTTTTAATCAAATTCGTATTTCAAAAATTTTAAATTAATCGCGTTAGTCCTTCTGTCATTTTCTTTGTTGACAGTGTCAAAATTTATTAACGTGACACAATAAGTGATACTACAACATATGTATAGGAGTTTTAACTGACTATTAGCATCATAAGTTTATGAAATTAGATCAAATCAAAATATAATTAGAAAGGACTAAGGAGAGCTTAAGGCATTGAAATTACTCAATTTGGGGTTGATTTAATTTGTTTTCATAATCTTATCATGTTAGCTGCCAATTAGGACTACTAAATATTTATTGTGGTGTCACTTAACATATCATGTCAACAAATTTTGACGTCATTCGCGAGGAAGTGACTAAAAGACTAAAATGACCAATTTAAAATTTTTAAAAGACGAATTTAATTAAAAATATTTTTCAACAACTAATTTAAAAAATAAATAATCTTTAAAAAATTAATTTAACTATTTACTCTATTATTATTAAGATATTTAATTTAACTTATTAGGTCATTAATGTACTGAACTATTTCGTCCATTGAGAGACTAAATTAAATTTTATATCTTCGTTATAATTAAGTATCAACTAATCATCAATAGATCATAATGCAAGTTAATTATTAGATTACTAACAAAATAACTAAATTAATTTATAATTCAAAAGTTTAGACTAAATTGATTATTAAGAAGAATTTAGAGGTCAAATTAATTCTAATCTTATCTCATTATTTTATTTTTTTTAAAAATCCTCTAAAAATGGTATTTTTCTTTTGATAGTATTAGAGAAAAAATTAAAATTTATTTTATTTAATATTTATTAATTATTATTAAAATTAATAAATACTAAATAAATAAATTCTAACCATTTTTAGTTAATTTTTTTTTGTTATTAAATATTTTTTTTACTAGCTGCTCCAACTTATTAACAAATAAGCTATTTTAGTTTTATATATATTGTAAGCTGTTTTATAATTAGCACAAAAAATGTCATTACTATCATTATAACAATACACAATAACAAATGTTAACATTTCAACAGTTTTTTGATAGATTACTTGTTATCTAGTAGAATTGATTAGTATCTTTAAGAGACATAGACACATATACAAATACATAGAAAAAATACATATAAATCAAATGTCAATTTTATTTTCTACGTCTTTTGCATTGTCTTATACATTGATGATTTTAAAAATAATTAAAAATAAAAAGGTCAAATTTTGTGTCTTATGTATTATGTTTCCGTGACTCAGTTTAAGAAAAATACTAAATACATGTATCTTATATATATATTTATATACCAACGTATCTATTCAAATTCGTGTCTCACCAAATAAACGATAAACATATATTATCATGTCTAATAATTAGTGTCCATATCTCAACAAACAAACACAACCTAACCTCACCCGTCGATATGTATGTACATATATGTGTAGGAAGTGGAGAGTATTACGCCACCTGTGACAAAGGAACGTGTAAACAGTGAAGGCATGACAGCTAGAAAGGTATTCACGACAGAACATAAGGATTTGGTGAAAGAAGGTGAGAAATGGACCAAAGAAACATCTAGTTCTTGTAGTGTTGTTGCAGCCCTTGTAGCTACGATAACCTTTGCTGCTGCTTTCAGGTGGCAATGACCAGAACAAGGGATACCAATCTTTTTGCATAAAAACCTATTTATGTTGTTTATAATATCAGATGCATTGTCACTCTTCTCTTCCACAACTTCGCTGCTTATGTTTCTGGGGCTCCTCACTTCTCGCTATGTAGAAGATGATTTTCTCAGGTCACTGCCTACAAAATTGATAATAGGTCTTTCCACCATGTTCTTCTCTCTTGCAACCATGATGGCTGTCTTTTGTGCCGCTCTTTTCCTAATGCTCCGAGGCCGATCATGGATTGTCATTCCCGTCACCCTGCTTGCCTTCGTTCCAGTCACTTTATACATTTGGTTGCAGCTTCCATTGTTAATTGTGATCTTTAAGTCAACATATGGGGCAGGCATCTTTGATAGAAATGTTAAGTCTTGGCTTTGAGACTACAAGTTAGCTAGTTAAGTAGCTAGTGTGGTGCTGAACTTTGAGTTCTTATTTTGTTTGAGCACTTCAATGTAGGTTTGTTGGTCTCCTACTGAGTCGACAAGGTGTGAAACCCAAAACTCAGTTTGCTTCTTTACTTTAATAACAAAATTGCAGCATTTATATAAAGGGAGCCACTTCCATCAAGATGGCAAAATTATCTTCTTTTTTTTAAAGATACTTTATATCTATCAATTATCTATGAGTAAATAACCATTTGTACCCATGAAAGATACAAACGCTGATAAATATAACCATAGAAGTAAGAAATTCACCTTGTAACCACGGAAGATGACCTCCGTGTGCCAGAAATACCCTGACCTTGGTTTCACACTTGGTCTGTTAATATCCGAACCTACGTGGCAACAAAACCACTCCAAACCTATTTACGTGTAACCCTTTTTTTTATTAAGAAATAGAAAAAAATTCTTACACCCTCTCTGTGCCCTAGCAGAGCTCCATTGTTGTCACCACTCACCACTGCCATTCCAAATCGAAGAAGAAGACTGGAGCACCTCCATTTCGCAACAGAGATATTTCTCCAGTTTAATCAAGTCGTTGCTTCACCACCCGCAGGCCACTATTGTCTGCATCTCGCCGTCCACACTATCCGTAGTCCACCATTGTTGTATGCATCTCGTTGTCTACTATCCATAGCCCACCATCGTTACTCTATAGAGAACAGAGGTATGTGATTACCAGTTTTTCCATCTTATAATGTTTTCAGAATTTTTGGGTTAGGGTTAGATTTTCAATTGCTATGTTGTTGTCTGTAATTACATGGGATGGTACCTTATATCTATACTGTATTGATTGCAGGGATGGCCACTGTGCATATTACTCTGTGTATTAATCATAGGGGGAGATTTGAGCGAGGTCCATGTGGGAAGCTTGGGTATGCTGGTGGGGAAGTAACAGAGATTGAGAGGGTTAACGTGGATACTCTCAATGGATTTTTCATAAATGATTTGCTAAGGGACATTGGATATACATCCATTACTGATTTTTATTGGCTAGAACCTGGTAAGGAGCTTGATAATGGGTTGAAATTATTAAGGGTTGATATGGACATAGTTAAGTTATATGAGGCTACTGTGAAGAATGGTAACAGAATTTACTTATACATAGAGCACCCTGTAAATGATCCTGTTATTGTTGAAGAGAATATTACTCCATCAAAGGTGAGATTAAAGACTTGTGCTAAGAGAAATTCAACTCCAAAGAAGACTCCAAGAAGAAGACTTATGGATGGTGAGGTCCAGAATAGGAAAGAGGTCCATGAAGCAAGCAGTCAGATTGAGGTTGAGTCCCAAAAGGAGGATGTTGTTAATGTGGCCCGACAAATATCTCCAGCAAAATAGATATCTCAGCCTCCCACAACACCTGTGCAACCAGATGAGGCACCTTCCAATCAATCACAGCCTTCACAAAATCCCATTGAAGAAGAGCAGCAACCAATACATACTGCTGGTTCAACATCTCCAAGTGCAGTTTTTGTCTCATTATCTAGTGAGAACGAGGCCCAAGCAGCTGAACAAGTAACCCAATACATTTTACAGCCATATAGAAACCCACTTTTACAATCAAACCCTGAATCAGACCCAGTCCCACCATCTGATACTAACAGTACTCCTCAGAACAATCAGACCAACACAGATGAGCAAGTTGAGGGAAGACCTAAGGTGAGCAAGAGAAGATCAGCAAAAAGGCCTCCCCCAACTGGACAATCCTTCATACACAATCCTGATCCTGACAAGCCTCCATCCATCTATGTGCCTGTTGAGTCAGAAGAAATTTCGGATGAAAATGCTGGATACCATTGTTATGAATCCGAAGAATTGAGAAGCATAGCAAGTGATGAAGATGCTGATCAGCTTCTAGTCTTTCCTCAAAGCAATGCTGATGCTCCTGTTAGCCAAGTTTGGTTGGAGTTGGGGATGGAGTTTGAAACTCTCAGCCATTTTAGGAAGGCAGTTCGAAAGTTTAACATCAACCTTGGAAGGAGCATATTCTTTCCTCGATGTGACTCAACTAGAAGCAAAGCAATTTGTTATGATGAGGAATGCTCGTGGCAAATATATTGTGCTAAGAGGTCATTTCCCTTGAGTTATCAAGTCAAGACATTTGTCAATAAACACACTTGCAGCAGAGATAACCATTATAAGTCAGCTAACAGAAAATGGGTTGTAGATGAATTAAAAGAGAGAATAAGAGTCCAACCAAATCTGACAGTAAGGGAGGCTGACCAATTTTTCAGAAATGAGTATGATGTGCTGATTAATGAAAGAAAAATCTATAGGGCGATGGGCAAAGCAAAGGAGAGGATAGAGGGTTCTGAGATTGCTCAATATGCTAGGCTCCGTGATTACGCAAATGAGATACTGAAGACTAACCCGGGGTCCACAGTGAGGATACACACTAATCCACAACCTAATTCAAACCCTCTGTTTCTTAGAATATATGTATGTTTTGAAGCTTGTAAAAAGGAATTTCTTGGAGGATGCAGACCATTTATAGGATTAGATGTGACTTTTCTCAGAGGGTACTTTGGGGGTCAGCTACTTACCGCCATAGGTCAAGATGCAAATAACCACATATACCCTATTGCCTATGCCATTGTTGAGTCTGAGAACAAAGTCAGTTGGAAGTGGTTTTTAGAGATACTAGAAGAGGACATTGGAGATTTCAGAGCAAATGGATTTAACTTCATGTCAGATATGCAAAAGGTACCTAATACATTTAAGAATTTAGTAAGTTAAAATATTCTTCATATATTCTGTTAGTGATTAATGATGAGTGAATTGTTAGTGATTATTTGGAGTTGAAAAACCTGTTAGGGATTAATGAATTTTTGTGTTTGAATCCTGTATTATTCATCTGTGTTGTTATTCAACCTCTTACAAGTTCTACATATTGTTGTATCAGTTAAAAAAAGAAGCAAAAATACTAAATATGATTGTATAAATTTAAATTATTGTCTCTATTTGAGGAGTACATGGGAGGAGTACACAGTGATACGTACTCTTGAAAACTCATAAAAATTGAGATAAAATGATATGTTAAAATTATTATTTATTTAATTATGTGTGACATAATATTGAGTTGAGTTGTATTTCTCTTGAATTACTTGGATATGTATTAATCATCTGTGTTGTTATTTAACTAGTATTTTTGGTTTAATTGTTATATATGCTTGTGTTGTTAGGGATTAATACCTGCCCTATCAGAGATGTATCCAGGAGTCAACCACAGATTTTGTGCCATGCATATATGGCAAAATTATAGAAAAAAGTAGAATGACTTACAAATGAAAATGTGTATGTGGGCATGTGCCAAGGCGACCACTACCCAAGATTTTGATGCTGCCATGGAAAGGCTTAAGAAAATCAACGTTCGAGCTTGGGAATACCTAGACAAGATTAAACCCAAGCAATGGAGTAGGGCTCATTTTAGTGAATACCCAAAGGTGGACAACTACACGAATAATAATTGCGAGGGATTTAATAGTAATGTTAAGAAGATGAGAGGAAAACCCATCATCACCATGCTTGAAGAAGTTAGATGCTATGTCATGAGAATTATAGCACGAAATAAGAAAGCACTAATTGGATACAACGGAAGATTAACCCCTACACAACAGAGTAGACATGAGAGGGAGAAAAGAGAAAGCAATAAATGGAGACCTCTGCCAACTGGAGATGATGCTGGAAATGTGTACGAAGTACAATATTTACCGGTAAAAGTTAGTGTGGATTTGGGCAAGGGAACATGCAGTTGTAGAGTGTGGCAACTAACTGGCCTACCATGCAGGCATGTATGTGCTGCCCTAGCTTATCAGAACAGAAGACCTGAGGAGTTTGCCCATAACTGGCTAACGATGGGCGCATACAATGCAACCTATCAATATTCAATGCTTCCAGTTCCAAGCCAAGAGTTTTGGGAGAAGCTAGATACGTTGCCTATTCTGCCACCTCACTATAAGAAACCCATTGGGAGACCTTCCCTTAAGAGAGACAAGAGAAATGATGGTCCTACTGAGATCCCCGACCCTCATAGAACAAAAAGAAAATATGGAACTATTGTCTGCAAATACTGTCTGCAGGTATCTTCTTTAATCATTGTGCAATTTACATTATAACAATTTCCTATTTTATGTGCATGTAACTATATTGTCTGCAATTAAAATGATGTTATTACAATTTCCTATTTCAATTGTAGTCGGGTCACAACAAGAGACGTTGCAAAAAGAGGAAAGAAGCAATGGCTACTGGGAGTGGTGCACCTCAGGAGCATGTAAATGCGGGGGATGAAGATCCTGATGTTTTGGTAGAAATGTATTGGGAGAAAACTTTGGAAGCTACAAATGCTGAGGCAACAGTAGCAGGCACTAGTGAGGGAAGTGGTTTAGCAGCCCCACAAGCTGCAGTTGTAAGTGCCATTTCATTTCATTTGTCATTAACTATGTAACATTATGCAATCACCAATCTATTGCTTCTTGTATCAACTCTAGGAAACTCAACCAAATCCCCCACCGAACCCTACAATAATAAAAAAGCCCGCTAAAAGGAGAAGTGTTAAGAGACCTCCTCCAACTGTTCCACCATCTACCAGACCTCCCTCTACCAACCCTCCCACAACTAACTCAGAAACAACACCAATGGTTACACCTCAAACAATGAAAGGTGCTAGTGCTGGAACAACCATACGTTTTATGTAGTTTATGCCTACACCTGGTGCAACTGTTAGAGACAGAGGAACAACGGTCAGAGGCAGAGGAATTTCTAGTGGACCCGGTAATGTTGTTTCAAGCGGGAGCAGCAACTCAACTCCAAAATCATAGTTGTTTAGTTGATGAAAACCAATTATTTTGATGTACTTCTTCAATCTTGTTTTAATCTGAATTAGACTTTTAGGCTTTGGTATGTTTCATGTGATCAAGAGAGATGATAAACTCTTCTATTTTATTCTGTTGTTATGATGTTCTGAGCACAGTCTATAGACTCTTTAATTTTATTTTGGTAATATGAGGTACTTTTTAACAAATACTACACTTTTGTGTTTCTCTATGAATCCACAATGTATCACAAGCTGAAGTTTGTTTTAACCTTTAAAGACAGTGTTATAGAATTATAAACTTGTGTTGCAGTTTTGTACCACAAGAATTAATACATGACAAATGCACATTTTAGACAGCATCTCATTAATCTTACAAGACCTGTTTAGTCAAATAAAGCAAATACACATGATTATCTATGCCATCTAATTAATCATTCATGACTACTCCTATCAAATATAACAAACTGAATTGGTTCAAACTAGTTTGTCATTCTTAACAACAAACAATGTTCATAAACAACAATCTCCAGATTACATTAATCCTATATTTTCATCACTAAATACAAATTACAAGTTAAACAAAACACAGCCACCACTGCTATAGTTACAAGCAACACTCTACTTGTTCTAACTTCGCCCCTGAGTTTTTTCATTTTCCTTGCAATCATGGAGAAGCTTTCTTGATTCTCCTTTTTAACTGCAGTGTTTGTCAACCCATCTTCACATATTGTATAACAATGCTCTGTATTTCTTTTAGCTAATGATCTTGCAAGACCTTCCCAACCTTCTTCGATCTCATCCACCCACATAAAGTATTTGCAGTCTCTTGTCTGAAAAATCAAAATACCCATACCCATCCAACTGTCAACGAAAATAAAAAAATGGAACCTTCACAAAAAAAAAAGAAAAAAAAAGATGTTAAGCCATTACCTTCCAGAGAGGACATCGAATGAACCATCTATTTGGGTTTGTTACTGTGCCAGATTCCATTAATGCAACCTCCAGTCCACAAAAGCATCTCCCATCAAGATTCTTTTCCTTCTTCTTCCTCGAACTCGTAGTATTGCTGCAACTTACATTACTTATAGCAGAGTTACATTTGCGCAGAGACATGGCCAGGGGTTAGAGGATTTTTCTTTGTCAGTGTTCGTGTTTAAAGAAGAAACGAAAATGAAATGATTTCAATTTCTGGGTTAGGATAAACATTGGAGAAGAAAGGAACAAGAAAGGCATGCTAGGGTTTCAGTTTTTGTAGAGGTATACGTTCGATTACACGTAGATAGGTTTGGAGTGGTTTTGTTGCCAAGTAGGTTCGGATATTAACGGACTAAGTGCGAAACCAAGGTCAGGGTATTTTTGGCACACGGAGGTCATCTTCCGTGGTTACAAGGTGAGTTTCTTACTTCTATGGTTACATTTGTCAGCGTTTGTATCTTTCGTGTGTACAAATGGTTATTTACTCATTATCTATTGACATGTGGTATAGTAATTAAATATATATATATATATATTTTAAATTTGAAAATTCTATCCCCTTTCTCTTTTGTCCCTTTTTCAGTGTCAATGAGCTTGAGCTCTCTCGTATCTTTCACTGGCTCACCGGCTCTGGCACTCAAACTCTCTCGTGCTCTCGTCTTCGGCCTCTCTCACTATCTCTGGTCTCGCACTCAAGCTCCCTGGCGCTCTTTGGGTCATCAGTCTCCACGGTCTCGAACTCAGTTGCGCTAGTCGTCACCGGCGGCAGAAGCAACAAGTCCTGGAACTGGTCGTTGTCACGCAGTCTGTCCCGTTACCGTCTCGCTCTCAGTCGCGCTCCTTCCCTGGCGCTCGTCCTCGCAGGTGGCAGAAGCAGCAGGTCCTGGGACTGATCGTCGTTGTGGTCTTCTTGCTTCGAGTCTCGCCGTCAGCTTCCTCCCCACCGTCAGCTTCCACCCTGCCATCAGCCAGCTTAACGTAAGAAGAAGCTGGTCCTGATTTGTGAGTTCCAACTCCTCTGTTCTTTAGAAAATTTTTATTAGTATTATTTTAGCTATTTTTGTTTATTGAAAACGTTAGAAAGTTAATGTCTAACAAGAAAATTCTCGAAGACTTCCTAAGTGTATACTTGAACTAAATAAAATTGCCAAAATAATATTGCATCATTATTAACTCTTCTAATTTAATTAATCCTTCCATAAAATAAAAAATCTGATTTGATTGTTGTTTAGTTACGCTATATTCCTCCTAATTTGGATTTGGCATTGTATTGCTTAGCTGAATGATTAATCAGTCACTTAAAAAGAATAAAAAGGGGAAATAACTAAGCCATGCTTGGTTGCATATTGTTCACTCGTGGTTGTGTGTTGCTCTGTCGATGCAGCAAATATTTGATCGGACAAGGAAATATCTTACTGCTTACAAACGTTAGATACAAAGCAGCAACGTTCAAGAATTGATAGGAAAATTCATTTGCAAAATAATAATTTTGCTTGTCAATAACTCTTTATGGCTAAGATACATGAATTTAGTAAAGTGAAACAGGGAAGAGGGGAGGGGTAAAAGCAATAACTCACTACGCCCTAAAGAAAGTCCCTCTCCATTCAAAGGCAACTTGAAACTTGCAGGTGCATGCAGCAATGTGCGGATAATCGTCCTGCTTGTTGGATCTGTCAACTAACAACCGACGATTTCTGCAGCAGAAAAAAGAAAATATACCTTTTTAGAGATAGGTGTCATGTAACATGTGATAGAGTGATAAATTAAAAGTAAAGTTTGAACTTTATACTCATTGGATCAGTAAGATAGCAGTTAGAGCTTGGAGACCTTATCAATAATTCTCCATCATTTTTTTGAAGTGCTGCTTTGGTGCTGCATATGCAAACAATGGAATCATAGAAATTATATAAGATATCCTAACCCAATCCTACCCAATCCTATCAAAATAAGTATAGATAGGGGAACTGAAGTTAATTAGAAAGTACACTGAACTCGGTATCGATTTACTAAGTTTGAGACCGTGGAGACTGACGACCCAGAGAGCGCCAGAGAGCTTGAGTGCGAGATCGGAGACAATGAGAGAGGCTGAAAACGAGAGCGGGAGAGAGCTTGAGTGCCAGAGTCGGTGAGCCACAGTAAGAGAGACGAGAGAGCTCGAGTTTCACAACTAGAATATTGCTTATTACAGACAGATTTACAGACAGATTTGGTCTATATTACAGATGGATTTTTGGTTATCGACGAAATTACTGACGGATTTTGTCCCTCTGTAAAAGCCTCTTCGGAAATTATTTACCGACGGATTTTTTCCGTTGGAAAATTACTCACGGATTTTTACCAGTTACCGACGGATTTTCCCTCTGTAAATTCTCCATCCATTTCCCTTAGGCGTCGAACTTTCCGACGGATTTTCCGTCGGTAATTACAGACGGATTTTTCGACGGATTTTTCGTCTGTAATTACAGAAAAATTTTTGACGGATTTTCCGTCTGTAATTACAGACAAATTTTTCGACAGATTTTTTGCCTGTAATTACAGACAGATTTTTCGACGAATTTTTTGTCTATAATTACAGACAGATTTTTCGACGAATTTTCCTTCGATAATTAGAGTCTTGAAAACCACTCCAAACTCTAAATACAGACATAAAATCCGTCTGTAAATCTGTCTGTAAGATAAAATAGAATTTTTTAAAGATTTTTAACTGCAAAATAAATCTATTTTCATACAAAATAAATATAAATTTAATAAATACAAATTTTTATCTAATTTGTATTTGAATATTTATAATATTTCAAAAAATAAACAAATTAATCGTATTATCAAACTAAAAGAAAAGTATTATAAACAAGCAACTGTTTTAATACAATTATTGGAAACCAGAAATAGATTATTCAAATATAATCGAGCACATTACAAACACACCACACATTATTATTCATTATATTATTCCATGCATTTAGATAGAGATGTTGTTTGGAACTCCTAAAAGTCAACCCTTCATTGCTAGTAGGATGAAGCAGAGTGTATGGAAATTCAACTGACCCAATTCTATTACTCAGTCTCCCATCTTTGTTCTTCTGTTAGCTTCTCCTCAATCTCACTCAATTTGTTCCTAAATCTCTGAAATGCTTGTAATGCTCTTGAATCAAATGTCCAATGTGGATTATCCCTCTCTCCAAGATACACCTCATCAGAAGCATGCTTTGATAAGATTTCTATGGTTGTAAGGTCAATGAGAGTCTCTAATTTCGGTGTAATTGTTCTCAGATAAGCCTTTTGGTGACTCCTCACCATCTCTTCATACTCTGCAGTGCCTTGTTCAGGAAGCAATCTTCTGCTAAGTGTTGGACGGTGTATAAGACCTCCATATGGATACTGTCCAAAATTAATGGCTGCATGGAGCGCCGACGCCGTCCATATTATGGTTGTGCATGATTCAACTAACTCTTTAACTATCTGCATCTTTGTCCACCATGGCTTATCTTTCAAATCACCATGACCTACCTCAACAGTTTCTTTCCACCAATTTTGGAGTTCAGGGTCTTTTTTGAGATCATTGTCTGTTGGATAGAATAATGAGACATAATCTTGAACCCAGAATGGCAAACCATATCTCTAGTCCATCAACAGCATAAGGGTAGTCTTCTATTACAAGATGAATTCCATAAGGAGAAGATGAATCCTCCACTGCTATTCCTCTAAATCATCCAAAATATAAAACATGTTACTAAGATCAGTTTATGTTTATCATTGAATGAAGAGTTACACCACACTAGTAATTATTAATAAGGGGAATGAATAATGGTTGAACACAAACTCAAACAAAGACTAAATCAAGCACCTTTTTTTTCTCTGAAATAAATCTTATGACTCTATGATAGTGTTTATTGCATCTATTGTTTGAACACGTTTTCCATGCAAATGTGAAACTAAAAAAATATCTAAGCAAATTTGTACTAGGATAAAAAATATAATTAAAAAAATAATAAAAAGACACCATTTTTCTTCAAAACTCTCTCTCCCTATCTCACACGCATTTCTTATTCTCTTTTGTTTTTCTCTCTTAGTATATAACTCCCTATGTAGCTGAATATTAGAGTAGGCAAACTATAGAGAGAAAATTGAAAAGGAAATGGGGAAATAAAGGGTTTAAAAAAGAAAGAAAATAAAGAAGAGAAGAAAAAAAAGGTGAATGAATCTCTATGCAGATTCTCACTTCCTAAGCTTTACCATGTTTGGTTCTTGGATTCTCTTACAGGCTTTTTTCTTTCTTCACTGCACTTTCAACAATTTCCACACTACTCCAGAAAGAAAAACTAAAACAACAACTTTCTACTCTCAATTCATAAACCCTTTAATTTCCATCTTCTTCTTCTTCTTCTTCTTCACTCTCTGATATATATGATTATTCCTGCTCACAAACACTCACACAGACCCTCTCAACTTCACACACCGTTTGGTATGTTTTTCCTCTATCTGCTTTTTTATGCCTTTAATTGGATTCAGTTGACGGCCAAGGGCAGGTGCTAGTGTAGTATGTATTACATAATTCACTACAAAGTCATACAACAAATGATGGATAATAACCACATTCCTGGATTTTCTTCTAGTAATTAATCGCTAACTAGCAACTGAAATACACATAGACTAAAACATAAATACCTCTTCTATGGCCTTATACTTTTGAGCCTCAGTTAACTTGAAGGCTTTGTTTTGACCCTGGCAAGTGGCCAATTCCTTGCTCTTTTCTGCAACAAACATTCTCTTCTTATTCTTTTTGGTGTGTGCAAATAAAAAAGAACAACAAACTAGAAAATTACAGTGAACCATATGGACACATAAAGAGCATATTGCCTACTATAAAATTAATCCTCATACAAGTTCTGAACAGAGTAGTAAACATCAAACATATGCAAATGGACACATTCTATTAAAATGGGCGGGACCAATTGGAGTTCATGATCACTCTTAACTTCCTCAAGGGATGTTTGATGATTATATTTTTGACGGTTTAGAATTTCACAAGTGAATTCTCGTTGCAAGTATAGTTCCTAAACCAAACAATAATCTTTTCATACAAAAAGTTGTTTGTCACTAAAACAAACCCCTAAATTTATAAACCGAAGTATTGAAACCTCGGGTCGTTCTCCCTAGGAATTACAATAAAGTGTCTTGTCATTGGTTATGAGTTATTTTGGGGTTTTGGATAAGAAGAATGAAAAGTAAATGACAATGAAAATAAACTAACAACTATAAAAGGCTCTTGGAAAGGTATGAAAACTAGAAGTCCTATCCTAGTTATCCTTCTCAATTGTGATGAGAATTGTTCATTTCTACCACTTAGTTAACCCTTACTAAATAAAGGAAAGTCAAGCGGATGAATTGACTTAAGCCACAAGTCCTAGCCAACTCCCAAGGAAAGACTAGCTTTAGTGCACTCCAAACCAATTAGCAATCTCTCCAATTATCAATCAACAAAGGAATTAGATAACTCAAGTGTCACTAATTACTCTACCTAGGCCAAGAGGAACAAAATCTATACTAAAACTAAAAGAGACATTTCAACAAGCACATAAAGTGCAATAGAAGTAAACATTATTAATGCAAGAATTAAAGGAATCTACAACTACAAAAACAAGAGATCAACAATAGAAAAGCAAAGAAGACACATTTAGTATGAATTACCTCTTATTGAATTGGAAGAATGTAGAAGGAACAATACTAGATCTATAATAAAATATAAGAACAACATAAAGGAAATTACAACAAAGGAATGGAAGAAGAAGAATGTAGCAACAAGAATTGAGAGATAGAAGTGGAAGAAAGCAAAGATTAAAACCTAGATCTAAGAACTAATCCTAATCCTAATCCTAGTTCTAGAGAGAAGAGAGAGCTTCTCTCTCTAGAAACTAACTCTAAACTAATCCTAATGTGTGTGAATGATTGGAATCTCCTTTTCTCTTCAATCCTTGGCTTTAAATAGCATCTTTGGCACCAAAGTTGGTTGCAATTGGGCCCCACAACCCTTCAGAATTCGTTGGCCACGTTTTCATTAAAAAATCATAAAACGGCACCGACGCGTACGCGCACAGAATGCGTACGCATCCATGGGGTGATTCGCAGGTGCGCACGAGCGCCAGGTGCGCGCGCGCGTCCATGGGCAAGTTGAACTTCTTTGACTTTTCATGATTTCTCCACTTTGCATGCTTTCCTCTTTACTCCTTTGATCCATTCCTAGCCTTTTCAATCTGAAATCACTAACAAACATATCAAGGCATCTAGTGGAATCAAAGGTGAATTGAATTTAGCTAATTTAAGGTCTAGAAAGCATGTTTTCACATCTAAGCACAAATTAGGAGACAATCACAAAACTATGCTATTTCATTGAATAAATGTGGGTAAAAGGTCATAAAATCCCCTAAAATCAATACAAGATAAACCGTACAAATGGGGTTTATCAATGTTCTCAAAATGTATAGTTGCAATCATGATCACCCTTAACTAGTACTTTAGAACAAAGATTGACAACTATTGTACCTCTATTGGAATTGTAAACACACATGTTGATTTAGATAAATCAAATTCTTTTCGAAGAATTTCTCTGTACAAAGAAGCCAATTCTTGAAGCCACATTCTTTAGCCTGCATGAATAAGCAAATAATATTTTGAAGTTTTGGCTAAAGATTAATGAATGATAAAAATGAGATAAGTTTTGGCTAATTTTTAATATAAAGAAAATCAAAACAAACCGGATATTCCAACTGCTTAAGGAGCACTGCAGCTTCAGCTCTCTTTTGTATTGATTCAGAATTTAAAAATAGCTTCCCCTGGTTAGAGGGGGGAAAAGTCTAATTATAGCATCAGTTATCCTTTCCAATAAAACAGTAGAGATTTTAAGTTAACTGTAATCTATATACTTTTAAGTCTTAGCCATGTTTGGAAGGATAGCTAATGTAAAACCTAACTGCATCTGCATAAGCTTCCGATTTGATGCACTTGTTAAGTCTATCAGGCAGATCATATATGAACTATTCTTCAACAAGGATGAAAAATATGTGAGCCATATTTCTAGAACATATAATCATGCAATATTAGAAGTACAAAAAGTTGTATCACCAAGCTAAAATACATGGAAACATAAGTATTGCAGTCAACTAAAACGGAGACCATATCTAACACTTTCATCTAAAAGCATGAAGAAAAAAAACTCTGCTAATCAACCATTATAACAATTGCTGCCTACAGGCTATGGAAGTTAATGCATTGTTGCATACAGGATGAAAAATTTAAGTAGGATGTCCCCTGAATATCCTTGATACCTTATCTATATGACCTAGGCCATAAGGTAGTGTGTGGTTAGGATGTGTTTGATTAGAGACAGGTACAAAAAAAAGTTTGTACTTTCAAAAATTGAAAACATGACAGGGGGATATAACTTTCAAATAATATCTTAACCATGATACAAATCACGCTGCCTTATGATCAATACATGAGATTGCTTGCATGTCTGAATCCATAATACATTTACAGCATGCAATGTTGAGAGACTCAAGCTTTTTCAGACCTGTATTAATTTTTAAAACAAACAAATGAAAGGAAACTATCTGTGAGAATATAGTATATGCTCTCTAACAAAAAGGGTCCACAAATAAAGAGACAATGAGGATTGGCTCAACAGTTATGATCGCACAGCATTCCCTCATTGATCTTGATTTCTTGTAGGTTGGCAGTTGATCTGTAAGCCATTGCTACTCCTTGGGGCATGGTGATACCATTGCCATGACTTAGTGGCCTACCAGCCTGCCATACAGCCAAACCACTAATCTTTTTTGTACCGAAAAAGGGGCTCCTGATAAGAGAGTAGCACCTAGCCTAGCCATTAACTGTAGGCTAGAAAACTAACCAGAAGCCTTCAAACAACATAACCAATAATAAAATAAATGCCTCGACTAAAGCTATGTATTCAAAGAATACAATGAGACTAGATAATTCAAGATATAAATCAATAAGAAACTAATAGTTTGGTGATAACACTAAAGAAGAATAATCCATATAAATTGTAAAGAAACATCTAGTTAGACATAAAGAACCTCACCTCCCACGTCACTATACCCTTCATGTAGCCAAGAAGACATTCAAATTCTGTTTTCGATATCTTTAACCAGAAAATGAAGAATGTTGGAACCAAAACATATGCATGAAATTCTCACAGCCAACAAGAATGGCAATAGAGGCAAGTGGATTAAGGGACAACACCAATAAAATCAAACGGGATGAAAATATCATATCGTCATCTAATTTTTTCAGTTTCATAGCTTTAATATAGAATTTCTAAAAACAAAGTACAGAAATAAATCAAATGGATGAAAAATATAAAACACAATCATATGTGAATTGATTTTGGTATCATTCAGGGTGGCAGATCAACATAATTTCACTATTTCATCTATAGAATTTTTTATTTTCATTTTTTTCAATTCTATGTTAAAAATTGTTCAGCAGCCAAAAATTGAAGAAGGATACAAATCATCTTTATTGAAGCTAGAATCCGGCATAGGAGCAAAAATCTCTCCTTCTTCTTCTTCTTCCTATCCTCTTCATCCTCAAAATCGGAGCTAATTCCCAAAAATAGAAAATTCTCAATCCAACAAAACAAAGGAAGGAAAAAATTCAAAGTAAAAATGGAAAGAGGAGCGAGAAGAGGAAGTAAGAAGCACCTTGAACGTAGTCGTAGCTGCTCTTGAGACGATCTTCGAGTTCAAGTAAATTGGAGTGGTTTTTCTTGAAACTAATAGATTTACCATAAAAAACTATTCCTTGATTATTTGTATGCCAGTCTAAGCTTCAATTCTTCAGGAATTTCAGCACTATCCTCCTAGGATGCTTCAATTCTTAATAATTCTTATTCAATAAAATGAGGAAAGTAGGAGGTTGATTCAAGAAAACCAATTAAGAAGACAGCTATAATAACTGCATTTTAATACAAGATAAACAGAATGAGTGCAAACTTACAACAATGAGTTTTCCAGCATTTTCAAGCCTCTTTGCAATCCTAATTGCAGCAGCTGCAGTAGCACCAGATGATATCCCCACCTGCAATTCATGTTCATCAAAAACACAGAATAACATTAAAAAATATTCTCTTTAAATCATGCAAGTAGAAAAGGCTAGCATCTAAACAAATTTGGAGGGGGATCCCCTTTGAAATATCTTTTCAGGGGAACTTACCAACAGACCCTCTTTCAATGCTAGAAGTTTCGCAGTTTCAATAGCTTCTTCACTAGAAATCTACAAAAACAAATAATATTATGTGTCACCATCAATCCCTGAGTGAAAAAAAAGTACACAGGACTGTCACATCACATTGCTAGGTCAAATTATCAGAACTCCTGGCCCTGTCTATGTAATGATTTAAGGTCCTTCTGGTATTTCCAAGGAAAAGTTGCATCAGATTATTACACATAAAAACACAAACACACACACACAAACTAAACACACATTATTTAAATTTAAATTAAAAAATAGATGACTTACTTGGATAACTTCATCAAGTAAATTGACATCCAAAACACCAGGGATGAAGCCAAGACCAATTCCTTGGATCTTATGAGGACCTTGTACACAAACAATGCATTTGTCAGGGGACTGATAACTAGAAAAGGCATTTGCTAAGTTTCAATACAACCATATAGATGAATGTAGACTAAAAGGTTAATAG
Organism: Arachis duranensis; assembly: GCF_000817695.3. Lineage (NCBI taxonomy): Eukaryota > Viridiplantae > Streptophyta > Magnoliopsida > Fabales > Fabaceae > Arachis > Arachis duranensis. The sequence goes on along the minus strand of NC_029780.3, from coordinate 107,804,383 downwards.
AAAGTAGAACTCAATAAGCAACTGCAATCTCAACATCTGGATCCTTTTCTTTTCGTTCTTTAATAACTGCATATGAAAATCATGTAAATAATTTAAAGCTCATACTTTCCAAGAAGAACCTCTGAATTTATAGCACCTAGAGCAAGCTGAAACAAAGAACACAGTTTATTAACATCAACTGATATTTGTCAAAGTACTTAGATTTATGAGATGGTTTATGATATTGATAGGGCACAAAATTATTGTTGATAATCTCATTCTAATAAGTCATAGAGTAATTTCAATCTATGTAATTAGCACATTGCATTTCATGAACTGGTATTTATAATTCCTTCAAATGCAAAATTCAAACAACGTATGAACAAAACGAAAGTGGAAAAGATCGAGTTTTAGATGTAACAATAACGTATGAACATTTGAATTCAACAAAAAAAATATAGATCAATAGCAATTCCAGAATCTAAAATAGATAAAGACGTACATGTAGGTTTCAAATCTGGTGACACGATGACTCGATGAGGCTGTGAACGGCAGAGGGAGACATAAGCTGATAGGCGACAGAGGGAGCTCGTGCAACGCGAGCAGCAGAGGAGGGAGCTCATGCAAGCGAGCGGCGGTGGAAGGAGTTCATGCAAGCGAGTAGTGACGGAGGGAGCGCGTGTGACGCGAGTGGCGACAAAGCAGAAGCGATCGAGAAGTCACAGTTTTGCCCTATTTTCAACTCGAATCAGAGAGAGAGAAAGAGAGAGAGAGAGAGCAAGCTTAAACGAATGATCGGAGAAGATGAATAATGATTTTGCATTGAATGAAGTTTCATCATCGAATATGGCGTGTTTCATCAGGACTGGACCTAATTAAAATTTTCGAGGGATTTATTAGAAGATCTAGATTACAGAGGGATTTTTTTGTCATCGATAGTTTCAAATTTTAATTTTAATTTTATCGACAAAATTACCGAGGGATATTAGTATCTGTCGGTAAACTTTGTGAATTTTTTTGTTTTTTACCGACGAAAAATTTGTTGAAAACTCGGTCCGGTTTATATAAATCGGTCTGGGTTACCAATTTTGATAAAAAAACCAACTATATTAAACCAGATCTAATCATTATACCACATGTTAATAGATAATTGGTAAATATAAGGTGTCTTTAAAAAAAGATGATTTTGCCATCTTGATGGAAGTGGCTCCCTTATATAAATTGGAGTTGTAAAGAAACTCCCCGTTGAAAGCGGTAATTTCTAAAGAGGTCCTCGAACTGCCTTCGTACACTGAAATTGTATTTAAATTTCTAATTGTACTATTTACGATTGAGATCGACAAAAGTGTACCACGTTAGTCTTTTGCCTATTTTCTATTAATAACGTGCTAACGTGACTTGATAACGTGAATTATTAATGACATGTGTCATTTTATGGTTTAACCATATGTAATGATACGATGATGCGTTAATTAATGACACATACGCGTACATGGCATGCGGATGTGAACGGTTGTATTGCGTGTCATAATATTATTCATCCACATGTCATTCGTTATGTCATCATTGTAAATACATCAAATTGATCTCTAAATTTATATTGAATGACTCATTTTAGTCTCTCAAATTGAATTCCATCCCCTAAATTAATCCATTCACTAGTTTTTCTCGTTTTTTATGAATTCAAAATTTTAATATTTTTAAATGCATTAATTTTAATTCTATTTTTTCATATTTTCAAATACAAATACTTTTGATAAAATATTTTTAAGATTTAATTTTAATCATACATATTTTTCATAATAATTTAATACTGATAACTACGCGATGTGGGCTAACTACCAATGCAATTAGGGTAGAAATAAACTATACTCAGGCATTTCTCAACCCAATTCTCACAAAGATTAGCTTGAAATTTTGTTGACTTAGCCATCAGAATCTCTTGCATATATTTTCAACTGCAATCTTGAAGCTGATGTGAAGAAATTTTAAGCACCCTTGCTACCTTCTCTGACCTTTTTCGTCTAGACCATTTACATACAACCAATTTCAGGTATGCCTCGTAACAATAATTGTGTTATTTAATAAAAAAATTTATACGATTGATGAAAAAATGTATGTAGATTCTTGATTTCATGTTAAAAATATTTGTGACGGGACTAATTTGGTGTACGATATTAAATTTCAAAGACTAAAATGAGTCATTTAATATAAAATTAGGGACCAATTTAATGCATCTGATCTATAATGATGACATAGTGGATGACACGTAAATAAATAATATTGCAACACGTAGCACAAACTGACATGTAATCAAATAGGATTTTGACACTGAGATAACCGTCCACACTAGCATACAATATATTACTGATCGACCCATCATTATACCTCTACACGTGATCAAACCATGCATGAAGTGATATGTGTTACTAACAGACGTCATCAAGTCACGTCAGTAAGCCGTTAACAAAAAATAAATCAGGGACTAATTGATACACTTTTGTCAATTTAAGAGATGTAATTAGTGTAATTGGAATTTCAAAGATGATTTTGGTACATGACGTCAATTTAAAAAACCAATTTGAGATTTAACTCGAATTTAAAATAGATAATTTCTTAATTAATTTAAAATAAGTATGAATGGAAAAGAATGTAGAAGGGAGAGAAAACTAAGTAACTCTAGAAAAGAGAATATTTGGATTTTTTTAATTGCTTGATGCTGGTAAGTAACTCTAGAAAACTAACAATATCATTGTTAGTAAAATAATCAAGACCAGATTTTTTGAATAATGGTCTTTAGTTAACAAATAATTTGTCTAAGTTGCTGGAGTTATGCACAAATCTTGCTAAACTATTATTCAAACTTTTAATCATTTTATTCAATCTTTCATTTTTAGTAATGAGTTTTTGTGAGGCGTCAACCGAATGCTTTCCTTTAAATTTTTTAGTTTTAGATTTTAAAAATCTGTTTTCTTCAACAAGATCAATAGCACATTCGATTTCCTTCACGTTTTCTTTCAAAAAATCATTTTCAGCTTTCAAAACTTTATTTTTAGATTTGTATTTATTGTATTTATTCAACAGTTTTTCAGAATGATTTGTAAGGTCATCAATAATAACATGTAAATCCTCAATGAATAAGTCAAAGTAGTTTACCTCATCTAATTGATCATATCCTACCATAAGACAGACTTGAGATTCATATTCTGATTCTTTATCCTCATTAGAATCATTCTCCAGATCCTCCCATAAAGTCATAAGCACTTTCTTCTTTTCTTTTTCTTTTTTTGTATTATCCTCTCTTTTGAGATAGAAAAGTTGAACTTGAAGTGTCCTACCTTCTTGCAGTGATGATAAATAACTTCACTTAGATCCCTCTTTTGCTCTTTTGAACTCGAGCATTTGTTCTTACCTTTACTCCTCATTAGCCTTCTTAATCTCCTAGCTAAAAAGATAATTTCATCATCTGAAAAACTATAATTGGAAGTACCCTCCAATGACTCAACTTTTGATTTTATGATCACTCCTTTTCTCTTTGTGTCTTGGCTGGTGTGTGTGGTTTCATATGGTAGAAGTTTTCTTCTCAACTCATTATATGATAAAAGACTCAGGTTATTACTCCCGGCCACTATAGTAGCTTTTGTTTCCCATTCTTTTGTAAGACTTTTAAGGACATTTCTCACAAGAGTTTGTTCAGTGTTAGTCATACCCATAGCATCCAAGTTTTTTTTATGATGATTGAGAATCTCTCAAACATCTCATCAATGGTTTTTCCATCCTTCATGGAAAACATTTCATACTCTTTTCGTAGCATATGAATCATTGTTTCTTTGACTTGTTTGGTACCCTCGTGTGTGACTTGGAGTTTATCCTAAATCTCTTTTGCCGTCTTGTATCTAGATACCTTTCAATACTCATCGAAACTGATAGCACAGTGCATCAAGTTGATGGCTTTGGCATTTAACTCCACTTTCTTCTTGTCTTCAACATTCTATTCGGCCTCTTCTTTTGGAGTCACCACTCCTTCAACACTTGTCCTGGCAAGAACTTGAGGACAATTTACAATGATCTTTCATATATTGTAGTCAATAGGTAACAGATCTTCAATGGGTGTGACGACAGCAGCGGCGGCGATCGTGGCTCGACGATGATGGCTTCATCGTTCTTTGTCTCAACCCTCTCAACTTCAATCTCCCTTCCGCTATCTCCTCTATGGCGATAGCAACGATGAGACGTGTGACGGCGGCAGCAGTTCCATCTTTCGTCAGTGACATTCCCTCCTTCTCCTATCTTCCTTCTTCTTCTCCTTCGAGCCCTCGCTCTTTTTTCTCTGTTTTACTGCTGTGTGTGTATTGATGAATGAGGTGAGGTTATGAGTCATTAGGTTATAGGGAAAAAAAGAACGTGTATTTTTGGAAAGAAAGAAAAAGCTACGCGTGTGTTACTATGTGTCTGTGTATGTATGGCTGACTCTAGAACTAGGGTTAGAGTAAAATACACACTAGTAATATAGCAATTTTACAAAATCTTTGAGATAATATAATAATTAGGATTGAAATATAACACTGTAAAATTATTTTATAAACACAATTTTATTTATCAATATACCAATAAATTCTAATAACTATTTCTAATTTAAAATCTAAAATAACATA
>NC_029780.3:107786727-107799720 GCF_000817695.3 Arachis duranensis | reverse complement strand
TTAATCTTTTTTTATAAAATATAAATTTAAATCCAAAACACAAATTACTTCAATTAAATTATATAATTTTCATCGTTTTTTAATTACTCAAAACTTAATTTTAATTATGTAAGATATCCAATTACAATAAAATTATATAAAAATATTAATTAACTTAAATTCAAAATATTTTTAAAAATCAATTTAATTATTTTTAATAAGTGAAGCACTTTTTTCTTCTTTGATACTTAGCAAAAAAATGAACTGTTCTTTTCTTACTCGAACTTTACCCAAAACACCCTAACAACAGCTAAAAATTGCTTTTCTCTTGCTTGAATGACAATGGGCTGGATTATGAATTAATTTTTTATTCAGCAGCCTTGGAAGTACTTTATCTTCTTTGTTTGGGTTGCACAATGAACATAGGCTTGCAATGCTAAATAATTTTATCAAAACACTTTTAAGTTATCAACCCAATTAACATCATGTTTGTCATCACAAAAAATATTATTATATATTTACTTAACTCAACAACTTCTAACTATTTTCCTAATTTATTTAAAAAAAAACTTTGTTTTTTCATCGTTTGTATGTTATATATATATACTACAAAAAAATTTGGTAATTACGGCGGTTTTTTAAGGTTATTACGGCGGTTTGAACCGCCATTATTACCTTGAATGGCGACCAAGAAAAACCGTCGGAATTCTAAGCGTCATTTGGTTATTACGGCAGTTTTTAAAAAACCGCCACAATTGGTTAAAACGGCGGTTTTTTGGTTGGTTAAAACGATGGTTCAAACCGCCGTTGCCGTTATTTCCGGATAAAATGGCGTTTTTAATTGGTTAAAATGGCGGTTCAAACCGCCGTTATTTCCGGGTAAAACGGCGGTTTTTTGGTTGGTTATAACGGCGGTTTGAACCACCATTATTTCTGGATAAAATGGCGTTTTTAATTTGTTAAAATGGCAGTTCAAACTACCGTTATTTTCGGATAAAACAACATTTTTATTGTTGATTAAAACGACGATTCAAACCACCATTATTTCCGAATAAAACGATATTTTTTAATTGGTTAAAATAACGTTTGAAACTGACATTTTTACCAAGTTAAAATGACATTTTATGTTGTTTAAAACGGCATTCATGAATTGCTGTTTTTACTGAATAAAAATGACATTTTTATCGTTTAAAAAGGCATTTTTAACTATTATTTTTACCACGTTAAACAAACAATTTTTTGTTTAAAATTTTATAATAGCAAAAAATCAGAACCCATAAACAAAATATTACATCACTCAAATAAAATATCAAACATAATATATAATTTTTTTATTAGTACTAGAAATTAGAAGTAATAATTTCTATACAAATAATTAAGCAAATTATATTCACTAATTATTACTTTGAAAAGTATTAGCATAGGCATGCAAAAAAAGGAGCTCGAAGGACATCAGCTGTGAACTAAAAAGTCAACTTCTGGCATCATAACATTTCTAGTAGCATTGGCATGAGCTTGAGAAATTAACCCACCAGAATTCCTAGTCTCCAAAAAACTTTCTTTGACTTTCCACTGCTTTTAAGCCTCTTCAAATTCTTGTCCTGAAGAACATTCTTTATAGCCACAGTTTCACCAGTCTCCAAGCAATTCCCCTGAATAACAAAACACAGAAAATTTTAACCATAGTATATATATATATTATAAAATGCTTAAGCTTCCCAAGTTTAGATACCAAATGTCCAGATAGATTAGAGTTATCAAGATCCCTACAAAAAGTAACACAAGATGATCAATTTAAAAGAAAATGTCAATGGAACACTAACTACTTCATTCAACCTAAAATTCATAATGTCTATTTCCAAAATATAACATTAATAGGTTGAATGAAAATCAAATCAAGCATTAAAGAGATAATTAGCCTCTGTCATAAAACAAAAACAGTGTATATATTAGAGGCATCCTACAAGACATACAATTAAGAATAAATCATTAAGAAACCTAAAGCATCATTCGGTCATCACAGCATTTAAGTATCAAAATTCTACCTACTGGTTTGTCAGATTAAAGTTTGGAATGTAATGAGTCACGGTAAGCATCACCTTTTGTGGACTAAGAGTAACCTTTTCTTCACAAACTGAACCAAGCTCTGCAAATAAAGCTTAACATGATATAGATAGCCGAATTAGTTACCTGCAAAATGAAACATTGTATAACCCATGCAATGGTTTAGCTTGGTTGTTACTTGTTTGGAAAGCTAAATTGTCTCATCATGTAATTTAAAATGGATAATATAGCCATTTTGATGGTTGAAAAATTTATTAACAAAAATGATCCAAAAACTAATTTATTAACAAAATTGTATACGTGAAGTTTGAAACCTTCCTAAAATTGTATACTAATTTATTAATTTGGTTGTGCAGAAGTTTGAAACCTTCCTAAAGTTGCAATTTAAATTTGTTGCGTCAATCGGAATTAATAAGACAAAAAATGACCAGTTCTAAAAAAACAAAGCATAAGACAAAGAAAACTAACCTTCAAGACAGCTACCACATGAAGTCAATGGCTAAACTTGCTGACACAGTTAAGAGGATAGGTCAAACCAACTATTTCAACTTTCAATATAGAAGCTTTACTTTTGAACTTCTTGGCCTATTTTGTAGAACAGAAATATCTCATCTGATGGAAGCTTGAATAACACAGGATTCCACATAGGAACATTAGGTTGCTCATCAGCAACTACAGGTGATTCTCATATGCCATTCTGTTGATTGTAAATTACAAAGTCAAAGACAAGATAGTTTAATGAGTGATTAGAATAGGTAAAAATGGGAACTCTGCTATGAAAAGGGGAAGAAACCTTGTAAGTTTGCAACCAAATTTTGATAAATAAGTCAAAAATAGATTCAAGAACTAATCTTTTTCCAAGAGAACATATTATCAATCCACAATTTCCATCACTTTCAGTTTTAATAAATAAGGACACCGTTTGCCGTATGATAGCTATGAACCAACAAAATATCATTGCCTATCCATCCAACAAAGCTTTCTCAAAATGAAAATCTCAGTCATAATTTTCCAATTTCTGCGAATTTGTCGGCATTACTTATGAGTACGTGGACTTGGAATTAGATTTGGATATGGATATAACTCTCATTGCTTTTCCTTAAGACCAAATATAAATTAATAAATTAAAAAAAGAGATCACTTTTGCTTGTATCCTTTTTCTTATGTCACAAAGCGCAAAGCATAAACATGAATGAACTTATGAAATAAAAGCTACAAAGAGTTGACAAGTAATAGAAGGTTAGAAATTTATTGGGGAAAGTACATTTTCTTCTATTTCTAAAGTATGTGAAATATTTTATCAAAATCTTCAACAGAAACGATAATATATATAAATAGAAAACAAATACTTTTTTTTGAAAAAAAAGTAAAAAACAAAGACTTTTGAACTTCTGACTACATAAATGAAAACTTTTAAAAACATTTCTTTTTTTTTTTTAAATGTCTTTAATTCTTTACAACACTTATTAACAAATGCAAACAATTTTTTTAAATATTTCAAGAGTAAGTAATAAGTTAAATATTTCACAAAAATTTACAAAATCATATTCGAATAAATACAAGGTGGTAGACAGGAAACTGAGTTTTCAATGGCAAAAAGGAAAAGAGAAAAGTACTAGTCTTCTTGCACATACACAAGAGGGTGAGTGAGTTGTTAGTGACCATAATCTTGGTACTTTGTCACTGAAGCATCAAGAAGCTGAACACCGTAGTAGTTCCCAATATACCCTTGCCTTGATTGTATTATCTTCAAAGACTAAATATCAACTTAGTAGATATTGATATTACAAATACATTTAGTGAAAAAAGTCTATTTTCCTGCTATGCATTATTCATAAGCAATGGAAGTGATTTACAAAAATCAAAATCAACTTCCTTACAAGCCACTCTACAACCTATTTCAAACCTCAACCAATTCATTCTTTAATTGCATCTATCGGAGGATTAATGCAGAAGAAGCTGTCAAAGAGCTATGCAGCAATTACTCAACCACTTTCTAATATTTCATCGTAAAGAAAAATACAAAAATCATAACTGAATTTTCCACGAAGCATCGGCATAGATAGTGTCTAGAAATATGTCAAACAAATAATGACTGCAAAAATAAGATATAACAGCTGATCTTAGACAACCAATAGAGTATAAAACTTACCTTTAGAAGTTCATAGATATAATATCGAATATCATAATCTGACAGGGTGGGGTAGAGCACTTTAAAATCAGTGTTATTGACATATTCAAATATAAGGCTTGGGGTTTTTGATTGCTAGTCCCTAACAATGTCAAGCAGCTTTATAACATTGGGACCTCCACAAAGATTATGCAATATTTTGATCTCCCTCTTTAACTGCAACCAAAATAAAAACTTATAAGATGTACAAACTTATATATACAACCAGAGTATTGGAAAGGGTAAAATCTTACAGGTTTGAAATTAGAAATTTAATAACAAATTAAATGAACTACTGGACCAAAGTTGGCCATTGAAGCCCCAGCATAGCATTCATTTCCATATGAGGATGGAATGAAGTGAAAAAGTATACTAAAACTGAAAACAGCAGTGTTGCTTTAATTAAAAATAGCAGTCATATTAGTTAATACAAATTGCAATTGGTGTAGGGATTGGATTCACCTTTTTCTTCTTGACGGGTTTGAGGATCTTGATGATGCATTTTTCATTATTGGTAGAGTAAACACCCTTAAAGACCTCGCTATATTTCCCTCTTCCCACCTTCCTCACAACCTCGTAGTCATCTTGCTCCCTGCAACTCATGAACACAATTTTTTAAACAGATATTAAATAAACAAAATAGGAAATAGGAAATGAAATAAAAGTATTAATAATAATAAATATGATTATTGTTACCCCCACTGGACGGTGAGACTATAAGCACATAGTGGAACAAATTCAGAACTGATAAAGCATGAAAGAATCAACTCAAGGAACTAAAGCAAACTATTAACTAAAAGCATTAAGTTTCAGGCACAAATAATCCAATAAAATAACAAAATTACCGCAACTCCATTCTCCGCAGCATCGAGCGCTTCATCATCATCATTATGAAATGTTTTAACGATCCCTTCCTCAGAAACCCTAGCTTCTATAGTTTTAGTAGTTGTAGTTGTCATTTCGCAAAATCTATCATGTATTCTGAAATTTTGGATCAATAATTCAAGAAATCGAAGGAATTAAAGTAAAATATTTTCAAGAGAAACAAAGGAAAAGAGGGAGAAGAACCTACCTAGCGAGCTTGTGGGAGGAGAATCTCACAACACATTAGCTCGATGGATGAGATTGCCGGCGTAGGAGAATGCCACCGGGGGAGATCATTGCACTAGGAGATGTCGTTGGAGGAGACCATCGCAGGAGGAGACCGTCGTAGGAGGAGATTGTCGTTGGAGGAGAGAGGTCACCAGAGAAGATCGCCGCTGAGGAAAACATCGCCGAATGAGGTCGTCGTTGGAGGAGGTCGTCGCCGAAAGAGATCGGTCAGAAGAGGTCGTCGCCAAAGGAGATCAGTCAGAGGAGATCGTCACAGAGAAGATCCTTGTGGCAGCGATTCAAATTTTGCGTTTCAACGGAAAATTAAAATTGGATTTGGGTTAGGCTGTTTTATATAGAAGTGATAATGGCGTTTTAAAACCACCAAAATCAACATAAACCGCCACTAAATGCAATTTAATTATGGCAATAATGAAAAACGTCATAATATTCGGGTATTACGGCGATTTTGTAAAACCGCCGTAATATTTATGCCATTTTATCTCCCTTTATATATATATTATTTGGAAAATGAATTACAATTCTTAATCATTACTCTATAATTAAAGTCGTATTATATAGTTATAAAATATTTATTTCCTAATTTCTTTGTCTAAAAAAACATAATTATCTTCTATTATATTTTCATCATAATAAAGGATAAATAGAGTTCACCCAGCTAATTTAAAAAACCTATGAAACATTGATGTATAATTTAAGTTGTGATTCAGTCTGTATCACTTAAATTTTTTCTTAATTTAGTCCATATAAGTATATATTAGGAAATTTATAAAGACTGAATTAGAAATTTATAATTGGACTTTAGTTAATATAGTAAATACTTTACACTTCAATGATGAGAATTTTTATTCAAATATTAGAAATAATATGTATATTGAACTTAATTAGTCATTTGTCTGCAATGCAATCATATTATCTGTTCTCCGGATAATATTGCTAAACATGTTTTAATTGGATTTATGACATAATATTATGAAATATAAATTAGCAATGACGCTTTTGCTATCCTCTTTCATTTGGATTGATTCTAACTATTCTATTCAAACAATTGTTGTAGTTAAATAAATTCCTAATTCCTAATAGAATTTGGAAGAGATCATTATTAAGTTATTAATTTAATAAATATGAATAGAAAAGAAAGCAGAAGGGAGATATAACTAACAAACTGAAGAAAAGAGAAGGTTATTATGATTCTTTATTGCTTTCTTAATTGTCTCCGGTAAGACAAGAAGATCGAGATTCTATAATATATTTTTTACGAATAATTCTATGAATCAAGATTGCTTCTGTATAGAAAAAAGCATTGAATAGTTCTTCTCTTACTATATAGAAACTAGAATGATTAGATGATTCTTTGTCACCTCACTCAAGTGATGATGGAAATGGTAAATAAGAAGAGAGAGTGAGAAACGCTCTGAAAAATAGGATGAGGAGATTTGTCATGTACACTATTGGAGGAGGCCTGGTAGATAAGAAAAATATAAAATTTAAAAAAAATATCAAAAGAATATCATTGAGAAGAGAAACACAAAAGTAATATATGATTCTTTAATTAGAGGTCACAAGAGAGCAAAGTATATGGTTCTCCACTTCTACTTGTATCTGCATAGAAAAAAAAGAATGAAGCTAACAATATATATACTATATAGCCTTAATTATGACATGTTTGGCGAATGACATACCATAGCAAATTAATTAACTTTAATTTGGATTTTTATATATGGAGGAACCAAATCCAATTTCAAGTGCACAAGGAAGCACGTCACGAAATTCAGGTTTGTTCTTATCCATATAAATTTCCTTATTATTATAGCCGAGTTTGATTTGTATATATGTAACTGATTTTGTTAGCAAATGAAAATAACTTATAAGAATTAGCTTAACTTGAACGAGAGACAGAGTAACTATTTAGTATTGGTTATTAGTAATTTTGAATTGACTTATTAGGGTTGGTTTGAGTTAGTTTTTTTTATTTAAAAAAGTATTTTTTAAATAAAGTATTATTATTTAATTTTAAATTTATTTAAATATATTTTTTTAAAAAGAATACTTTTATTAAAAAATTAATTTTTTTTAACATTAATAATACCTTGATTAAAAAAAATTAAAAATAAAAGATGTTCTTTAATATTAATTTTAAAAAAAACTTATCTAAAAATAAAATATCTTTTGTCTATTAATTTTTTTTTTAAAAAGATAAAAAGGTAAACACTTTTCAAAAGCCAATCTAAAAATGACCTTAAATATGATGATGTCAACAGACAATGCAAGCAGTTCTATTGGGCAATATGAAGCACTATTGAGGGCAGTGCGCAATGGAGACATACATAGTACTCGAAAATTTCTAAAAGATGATCCGGAAGCATTGAATGCAAAGATCACGCTCTATGGCGAGAGAGCACTTCATGTTGCAGCTATGTTTGGGCATCTGCACATTGTGAAGTATTTAATGGAACTGATTTCAGAAAAAGATCTTGATAAATTGCTAAATAATTTTGGTCATTCAGTATTGCTATACGCTACTTTCAGTTGGGATGAAAGTATCAACATTAAGATTGCAAAATACATGGTTGACAAGAACCAGCGGCTGCCTGCTCTCGCTGCTACCAGTGATTATTGGCTTCCGGTGACATGGACTCTTAAATTGGGCCAAATTCAAACGTGTCGGTACCTTTACTCAGTCACACCCTTTGAAGCATTGCTGCCTGAAAACGGGAATCAGGGTGCTAATCTTCTGGCGTTGTGCTACTACTTCAAGATGTTTGGTAAGTGTTAGATATGTATCTCTTTATAACAGATTAAACTTTTTAGATAAATACTTTATAAAAACTTTTATAAATAAAAAATTCTAGAATTCAATCTTTTTTCATTTTTTCACGAATAGATTTAGCTCTGGACTTAGTGAGGCGTTGTCCAAGATTAGTAACGAGGAGCGGGACATTTGGGAATAATTTTTTGGTGATATTAGCAAAAACACCTTTCTTATATCCCCAACTACCATTCTGAAAACGATGGTTGTATTCACGTAAGCAATTAACTTTCTTTCTTCTCTTCATACTTCATACTTCATGCTCATCAACTGAACTATATATAATAAATTCATTATAGGTATCCAAGTGCACCTAGAACCTCCATCTTCCCTCAATCAAGTTGTCATTCCCGTTTCAGAAACTAATCAAACAAGACAACATCATAATAAAGGCAGCCTTGCATGTCCACCAGGTGAGTGAGTTTCTTGTGCTATTGCCAAACTTTTCAAAATCTGCTCTAGTTATATTTGGTAAAATTAAACAAATCCAAAAATTTTATGGTACAATATTATTTTTTATAAAATGTAAAATGAAGAGTTTTGTATTTTTGAAAAGTACAAACACTTTTATACAAAATTTTACCAAACTAAATCTTAGTTTAGTTAAAATTCATCTTTTGATGGGTTAAAGATTAGTTATAAATAATAATAAGGTTTAATTGTTTGTTAGTTTTAAATATTTCATTAAATTTTTAATTAAATTCTTTTAATTTAAAAGTATGTAATTAAATTTCTATATCAATATACTACTTATTGAAAATGATAAATTAAATAATATATATATGTAATGATTTTTTAGTGTGTATATAATATTTTTAAAAGAACAATCAACTTAAAATATTTGCCTTTTTAAGAGTACTTCACAATTCATCCTCTATTATAAACACAAAAATACTTATTCCAAAAAAAATATTTTTTAATAAAAAAAGTTATAAAGAAATAACTTAATTAAAAATTTTTATTTAATATAAAAATTTAATTATAAATTTTTAAATTATAAAAATCTAATTAAGAATTTAACAAGATTATAAAAACTAATAGAATAATTAACTTTAAATATAATACAGTACAATTCAAGTAACTATTATTTATATTATAATTTTATTGGTGATGTTGCATTCTTTTATTTTCTTTTCGATAAATGTGTTAATTTTATTAAAGTGTTTCTTTATTTATTTATTTATTTTTACTCATAGATACTCTATTTTACTATGATGAATGGATAGTTTGTTTGTTTGTAAACCATAGGAATAATGAAGGAAATACATGAAGCAAAATTAAGTGATGAACAAGCTCGTGTGTTGCTACGTGCTGCGTGCAATGCAATTTCTCTGGAAAATGAAGAAGAAATCTCAAAAAGTAGAATGTCGGAGGCGATACTTATGGCAGCACAACGAGGGAATGCCACATTTATTGTTGAAGCATTAAAGGCGCAATTTAGCCTTTTGTGGACATGGAACAAAGATGAAAGGCGCATATTTTCTGTTGCTGTTCAGTATCGCCAAGCAAGTGTTTACAATCTTCTTCATGGTCTTACTCTCAAGCCTTCATTTCCAAGCTCCTATGTGACGCCTATGGCAATTATATGCTTCATATGGCAGGAATACTAGCTCCACCAGAACAGCTTAATCCTATTCCCGGGGCACTTTTACAAATGCAACGAGAACTTCAATGGTTCAAGGTATACATACTATAATCATATATTATTTCAAATAAGTGAAATAAAATTATTTCAATTCTCCACGTTATTTTTTTTATTTACGTAAAAGAATTTATCAAATACTTAATATATAGCAAATATCTACAAACAAGGGATTATCATGGTAATTATTAACAAGGTAGTTGGATTAGCTCGAGGAAGAAAGCTAATTGGCCACAATTTAATAAACCGGTGGTAGGATATCCTTAGTGTTTGATAGAAGTTTTAAAGAGAATATAAATCCGTATTTAATTTAGGCAAGATCTTATGCAAATATAATTCATATTATGTCTTATTAATATATTCCCAAGAGAGAGGTCTTATATGATCCTTTGTGTTATTTGCATTTTTTTTTATGCTCACTATATCCTGCAATTGGTGAGAGATAGGAGAACGGGTTATTCCGAGTTAATAAAAGTGTCTTAGCTAATCAAGTTGGGTTGGTCTAGTGGTTAACTCACTAGTCCGCTTAAATAAGTGTCGGGGGTTCGAATCCCGCCTTGTGCATGCAGCATTCCATTGGCCAGCGACAAACCTTAAATGGAGATCAGTACCACAGCGAATTAGTCCTTGACCTGCCGGGTTGGGAGATACCGTAAAAAAAAAAAAAGTGTCTTAGCTAAGTTACCCTTTATAGAACATATATACAAAACATTATAATAACTCTAAACCATAAAAAATGTTTTTGAAAATTTTAAATGTTTGACAAATATTTTTAAAAAAAATCAAAATGATGAAAACATCCTCAAAAAGTTAAAAATTTAAAATCATATTTTGATGTGGCGTTTTGTGATCTTTTATTAATGACTGAAATTTTTTCAAAAAAGAGGCTACTTAAATAAAGATGCTTAAAATGTCTTTTTTTAAAGATGTTTTCATTATGTGTTTTAATTGATTTCTGTATAATTTATTCGGTATTCCTCATCACATATTATTAAATTCCTCAAAAAGATTTTCTTTCCAAAGATTCACTAATTTAAATTTTCTTTTTATTTTTAATATAAGCATTAGAAATAAATAAAATTTTTATAACTAAATGTAGTGTAATAAAATATAATATTAATTAGTTCTTAAAATTCTAAAAAAATAGTTTCTTTCATTTTAGTAAAATAACTATTTATTAAAGTAGATAAATTAATTATTTTCTTCTCATATGCAGTTTTTTTAAGACATAAAAGTAATTAATTAGGACATTAGTTAAGATAATTAAAGTCACTATTTCATTAAATTTTTAATTTAAAGAAAAATCCTAGTTAATTTTGGTATAGAAATTTCGAATTTGAAAACATTGATAAAATTATGTTGAATTTTGATTTATTTGATTCACATTTAAATTAATCACTACATAAGTTAAAGTTCTGTTTTGAAGTTATATTCGAACTTTAATATGATTTTTAAAGTTTCAATTTATTTAGTTTGATTTTTTAACTTAGGTATCCGTGACTCATATTAGGGTTTTAAGTGTTTAGTTGAAAAAAAAGATAAAAAAAATTTCAATTGTCACATCAAATAGTCGCTAGAATGTATAATGTAGCAGTCGTTACTCCATCTCAGCATGTCGTTAACGATTTTGTGAGACAGTGACAAAAATAAGATTAGGAACCAATGTGAGTCATAACTATTAAGTTGGGAGACTAAATTGAGTAAATCGAAATTTTTGAAATTAGATTGAAACATAGTTGTTAGAACCGAACCAGTGATCGAACTGGTCAAGCTACTGGTTCACTGGTTTTTTTAGTTCAACCGATAAATCCCTAATTGAACCGATAAAACTAGTCTCACGTAAATATAAAATATAAAATAGTTAAAAACTTAAAATTAAAATTTGAAATACATATCTTCACTAACATTTTATGAAGAATCAAGTCTCAACTTCTAAAAATAACTCATATAAAAAAACCATAAAATTTTAATACTACAATAGTATCTTATTTTTACACAATAAAAAAATAATTAATTCACAAAACCTATCATCTAACTATAATATCAGTAGATTTTAATACTAACATCAAAACAAATAACATTAATCACAATATTAGCAATAAAATAGATCAAGTAAATTAATAAATTTTAAGTGAAATTTATATTTATATTAATAATGGTATATAATTAAAATATAATTAATTTTAAAAATAGAAAAAATAAAAATTAAATTAAATTAGATATTTATGTATACTATATAATTAGTATTTGTCAAATATAGTACTTAGAAGTGCAATGGCTAAGTGGCAAGCAGAGGTTGCTTTTCCTCCAAGGTTCTTGGTTTGAGACCTTGTGGAGACATTTTAAAAGAATTTTCAAGCAGACCAGTTTGCACCGGTTCTTACCGGTTCACACCGGTTTTATTTCTTAAACGGTCTAAGGAGTAAACCGAACCGAACTAGGGTCCGGTTAGTCCGGTTTTAGTCTGATTCACTAGTTTTTCGGTCGAACCAGCCGATCCAGTTCGGTTTTTACAACTATGGATTGAAATACGAACATAATTTCAGAGACCAATAAATATTATCTCTTTGTTGACAATTAAGTTGTTTTAATGGTAATTAAGATCTAATAATGGTTTATAATAAAAGAAGCATTCTTTTGCAACAATGAACCTATAGTAGTAGTTAGGAGTGTTCATATATTAGATCATATCCATATAAATCTACAGTATTTATCCGTATTTGATCTGTAATTTGAGGATATGATCTGATTTGTAAGATGATCGGATTGGATCGAATCGGATCCACACTCTAATCAGATAGAAGTAAATATGTTTAAAAAAGTAAACAAAAAAATTATTTGACTTTTTTTATAAAAATAAAAATTTTTAATATTTTTTATTTTATGGATATATTTGATATCTGATCCAAATATAAAAAGTGCGAATATTAAATTTGATCTAATGAGTTTAGTGCGGATTGGATCGAAAGTTCAGCCATATCCCATCTGTAAATACCCCTAGCAATAATAACTAAAAATTATAATAATTATATTTTTAACTAAGAGAAAGTGTAAAGAAAAAATTACTAAATATAAGAATATTTAATCAAATACAACAACAACAACAACAACAAAGCCTTATCCCACTAAGTGGGGTCGGCTACATGAATCAAACGACGCCATTGTGCTCTGTCATGTATCATGTCTACAGAGAGACCGTTTACATGTAGATCTCGT
>NC_029780.3:107770161-107784267 GCF_000817695.3 Arachis duranensis | reverse complement strand
TTTATATACATTTGAATTACAATGATATCGGATAAAAATCAGATAAATACCAAACTTTTAATAATAATTTATAGAAAGAGATAAAATTTTACTTGGTAGGTGCTACCAAAAATTGGTAGTCAATATTAAACTTAAATTTCTTCATGATCATAATTTTATGCATCTTTCTATCTTTTGTCTAATTTCACAATTTTTATTAAAAATAAATGAATTAATTTATAATTAATATTATACCATATTAATTAGGAAACACAAGTTCAAGACAAAACGTATTACCTTCTTGAATGTTAATATAGAAGAATCTCCAACAATTATTTCATACGATGAAATTCATTTAGAAAAATATAATACATACTAATCAAATTCTAAAATTAAAATATAACCACGAATTAATACTAATAACACCAAATATTTAAGTCACATACAAATAACACAAAATATTATATATTAGTCTAAAGTCTTAATTATTACTCTATAATTAAATTCATATTATATAGTTATAAAATATTTATTTCCTAATTTTTTTGTCTAAAAAAACATAATTATCTTCTATTATATTTTTATCATAATAATAAAGGACAAATATAATTCACCCAGCTAATTAAAAAAGTATAAAACATTGATGTATAATTTAATTTGTGATTCAGTCTTTATCACTTAAATTTTTTCTTAATTTAGTCCATATAAGTATATATTAGGAAATTTATAAAGACTCATTTAGAAAGTTATAATTAGACTTTAGTTAATATAGTAAATAATATTGTATTTTATTTAGTTTAGTTTAATATAATCTATAGTTTGTTAAAAGCATATTTGTTTGGAATCATTTTATTTATTTAGTTTATTGTACTCCATATTTTTTTGTTAAATCATATTTTTTTGGACTTATTTATTGTAATTATTTAGTTTAGTTTAGTGTAATCTTTATGTGTTTAAAGCATATTCTTGTTTGGAGTCATTTTATTTATTTAGTTTAGTGTACTCTATGTTCTTTTGTTAAATCATATTTTTTGGACTTATTTATTGTATTTATTTTGTTTAGTTTAATGTAATCTTTGGTTGTTTAAAGCATATTTTTTTAGAGTCATTTTATTTTTTTAGTTTAGTGTACTCCATGTTCTTTTGCTAGTTTAGATTTATTTATTGTGTTTATGTGGTTTAATTTAATGTAATCTTTGATTTGCTCAAACATATTTGTTTGGAGTCATTTTATTTTTTTAGTATAGTGTATTCTATGTTTTTTTGCTAAATCATATTTGTTTGGACTTATTTATTGTATTTATGTAGTTTAGTTTAATGTAATCTATGGTTTGTTAAAGCCTATTTGTTTAGCGTTATTTATCTAGTTTAGTGTAATTTGATAAGTAGGTTCATTTTCGGGTGACTCTTGGAAGTCAGATGAGTTGAGGACTCCACCAAATTCTGATGACGAGACAGACCCGATTGTGAATCCAATTTTCAATGATGCTGCCAAATTTGGCCATGTCAGATTAGAATTAGGGATGAAATTTACAACTAGGGAAGCTTTTAAGAAGGCTGTTACAAACTATACTTTACAAGAGGGAAGAGGAGTAAGATATTCAAAGAATGACACTACTAGAGCTAGAATTATTTGTAAAAATGAAGAGTGTCCTTGGTTAGTCTATTGTTCTTATAACAAAAGGCATGCATGCTGGCAGATTAAGACATTTAATGATAACCATACTTATGAAAGAAAAACAAAAAATAAGTGTGCAACTAGGAAGTGGGTTACTAAAATCCTAATAAAAAAGGTAAGGAAGCAACCTACTTTTAGGCATTGTGAGGTATTTGACTATTTCAAGAGAAAAACTGGAGTTCAATTGTCTAGAACGAACATTACAAGATCTTTAGGAGATGCTAGGAAGATTGTGAGAAGTGATGAAGCAGCCCAATATGCCAAGCTTAGGAATTATGCATAGGAGTTGTTGAGGTCAAATCCAGGATCTACTGTGAAACTAGGTGTAAATGCACAACCTGAGGGAGACCCTATCTTTCAGAATTTCTATGTGTATTTTCAGGGTTGCAAGCAAGGGTTTGTGCATGGATGTAGACCCTTGATTGGTTTGGATGCAGCGTTTTTAAAGACTTTCTATGGAGGATGGCTGATGTGTATCGTGGGAGGACAAGATGCAAACAATCACATCTACCCCATAGCATCGGCTATTGTTCTTGTTGAGAACACAACAATTTGAAAGTGATTTTTGAAACTTTTGCATGAAGACATTGGTTCCTATCAGGAGCATAACTGGTGTTTCATGAGTGACATGCAAAAGGTACGTATAATGTACTATATAGATGCACGATATATGATATATTGGACTGTTTAGATTTAATGATGGTTCTGTTAGGGACTATTTGGATTTAATGAATGTATAGTCAGGATATATTTTGAGCACTAGACACTTGTGAATTCTGAACTGATACCATTCTCATGGTCATTCTGAACTGTTACTATTGCCACTTATAAATTGCAGGGACTCATACCGACACTGCAAGAGGTTATGCCTAATGTACATCATAGATTTTGTGCATGGCACTTGTGGCATAACTTTCAAAAGCGATGGAAGGACAAGCACCTGAAATCATTATTGTGGGCATGTGTTAGAGCACAGACAGTTTCAGAGTTTAATAAAAATATGCAAACCCTCAAGACTATTAATGTGAAGGCATGGGAGTATCTGGACAAGATTCCTAGAAAATTCTGGACCAGAGCATACTATAAAGATACCCAAAAAATGACAATGTATGCAACAACATGTGTGAAGTTTTCAACTCAGCCACCAAGCCATATATATCAAAGCCAATACTTATACTACTGGAGGAAGTTAAGAGGATTGCCATGACAAGCATGACTAGAAATAAACTCAAGCTAGCCAGTCATATTGGACATTTACCTCCTATACAACAAAGTAGGCTTGCAAAGGAGAGATATTTCAGTAGATACTAAACACCTATGTGGTCTGGTGATGCTGCAGAAGTCATGTTTGAAGTTCATGGTGAGCCTCACAACGTGGTAGTTGATTTGAAAAATCACACATGCAGTTGCAGGTCATAGCAGCTATCAGGTAATAGACATGTAGATTTTTTGGATTTATTTTTCTAAATACTGCAACATATTCACTTAATTATCTTCCTTTTAGGATTACCTTGTCATCATATCATCGCAGCTATTGCATGTATAAATGGTCGGCCTGAGAACTATGTTCATGCATGGTTGACAATGGGATCTTACAATAAGACATATGAGTTTCATATCAATCCAGTAAGAGAAGAAGAGATGTGGGACAAGTCTGAGTACTCTCACTGCTTACCCCCGGCAAGACCAAAACCACATGGGAGACCAAAACTCTATGCAAGAAAGAAGGATGCACATGAGGTCCCTGTTGGAGGCAGTCAAGAGAGAAAGTCCAAAAAATTAAAGAGGCAATATGGCAAGTTCACTTGTGAAACTTATGACGATGTTGGTCACACTACAAGGAGGTGCGAAGTTGCAAAAAAGCTAAAGGCAGATGAGGCAGCAACAGCTGCAGAACAAGCTGATGATGAAGCTGGTGAAGAAACTCCACAAAATGCTCAAGTTGATAATCAAGTTGGTGATGAAGCTAGTGCCCAATAAGGTACTGTTGTAGAAGATGTTGCTGCTGCTCAAGGTATTGTTGTTCAAGGTGTTGTTGCTTAAGGTGCTGCTAAGGTAATTTATGTTACTAAAATTATTTACAAGCCATAATTTGAACAATTTTATTGAGTATTATGATCAATTATTATTATTAATATTGTAAATATTAGCATTGTGGTTGATTCCTCTTGTTATGATCGACAGTTGTCCAATCGGAAGATAACTAGGCGAAATAAACTTCCAATTGTCAGGCCATCTGTTGATGCAGCCAGTTTTCCAAAATCAAATGTTGGCGTTACTGATGTGGTTTCAAGGGAGACAATGGAAAGAGTAAGTGCAGGAACATCTAAAAAAATAGAAGCTTTGTTGAAGTTTGTTCCAACACCTGGATTTAAGGCACTAAGAAAGAAAGCTTGATGATGTCATGAAGACTTTAGTTGTTACTTTATGATAGTCAGAATAATTTGGTGTTGTTGCTTTTAATTTGCGTTGTGATGGATTAAGTATGAACTTGTATTTTGTTAGTGTTTGTTCATGGTGGTATGGCCCTAACTATAAACTTTTGGCCTAGTTTATATTTTGTATTTTGCACTATGCTGTTGCATAATTGACACTATTATGTACTTTTGTTAAGACAACACCATTGTCATGGTTATTATAATTATAATGATATACTACAAGTTAATTTAGTTAAAGATGTGTATTTATTAGCTTTATTTTGTCATTATATTATCCTTCATTCAGGTTAATATTCAGGTTAATGAGATACAAAGTTGAGAGAAACTTAACTTCATTCATTTATAATCATAAATCATTACAAATTGATCATGAACACACTCACACTATACTATTTTTTAATTAAAAATCAAAATAACCAAATACCAAAACCAATCCCAATAGTTATTACAATACACAACAGCAGCAACATCAGCATTTTTAATGTGCTAATACTACTCTTTAAAGATTCCATTCTCCAATTGAGTTCATTAAAAATTTTTTGTGCAACCGGAACCACACCTTGTTCTTTAATCTTCATATCCATCAGCCCAACAAAAGAAATTATAGTGAACTCCAAACTACAATAATGCAAAAAGAAACATTAAACTAACAATCACCAAATCATCTCTTTAAACTCGTATCAACTTAACAATTCTATTAAATAGAGAATTTTACCTCATAGTTGGGACACCCATGAAAAAGTCTTCCTGGATTTTCTGGCATCACTGAGTACTTTATCACCGTACGCAACCCACAATTGCAGAATACACCGTTCTTACCCCTGGTTTGAATTTTCCGGTTACTGTAGTTTCTCCCACTGGAATTGTTCTTGCTTGAACTTCTTTGACTTCTATCACCACCGCCCATCATGCCTCACCCAAAATAGCAGACTTTTCAGAGTTTCACAAGATGAACAACAACAAGGAAGAAAAGAGTGGAGATGAAGAACAAAGATGAACAACAGCGAGGAGGAGAGGAGTAGAGACGAAGAACAAAAATGAACATTTGGGAGGTTAGGATTTTATAAGTGTGAATGGATCAATTTGGGTGTTTTAATCAAATTTGGGACACCAATTTGGGTTGAACTCATCGTATGTCCACATCAGCGTACAATTAAGTGCCAACTTGGCACTTAACTGTACACCTCAGCGCCATTAAAACGTCTCTTAACTTTTGGACTAACGGGAATTCACGATTTTAAGAGTGGAGGACTTATTTGGTCATTTTAAAAAGTGGAGGACTAATCTAAAATGAGTTGAAAATTTCAGGGACCGAATTAAGCATTACCTATATATATTGAACTTAATCATTTGTCTGCAATGCAATCATATTATCTGTTCTCCAGATAATATTGCTAAATATTTTTTAATTGAATTTATGACATAATATTATGAAATATAAATTCGCGATTACGCTTTTGCTATCCTCTTTCGTTTGGATTGATTCTAATTATTCTATTCAAACAATTATTGTAGTTAAATAAATCCCTAATTCCTAAATAGAATTTGAAAGACATCATTATTTAGTTATTAATTTAATAAATATGAATAGAAAAGAAAGCAGAAGGGAGATATAACTAACAAACTGAAGAAAATAGAAGGTTATGATTTTTTATTGCTTCCTTAATTGCCTCCGATAAGACAAAAAGATCGAGATTCTTTAATATACTTTCGTCACAAGTAATTCTATAAATCAAGGTTGCTTCTGTATAGAAAAAAGCGTTGAATAGTTCTTTTTTTACTATGTAAAAACTAGAATGATTAGATAATTCTTTCTCACCTCACTCAAGTGATGATTGAAATGGTAAATAAGAAGAGAGATGCTTTGAAAAATAGGACAAGGAGATTTGTCATGTACACTGTTGGAGGAGGCCTGGTAGATAAGAAAAATATAAAGTTCAAAAAAATCAAAAGAATATCATTAAGAAAAAGAGAAAGAAACTAGGGGTGGCAAAACGGATCGAACCCGCCGGATCGAACTGCCAAAATCGCCAAAAAAGGCAGGTCGGGACCAGATTTTGAACCCGCCAAATTTTTAAAACCCGCCAAAACTGAGGGCCAAGGCGGGGCGGGGTGGGCTGGCCCGGCGGGCTGGCATCCTTTTTTTAAAGGGGTAATTCAGTAAATTTACATGGGGGGGTATAAATTGAAAATTTAGGGTTACTCCAATCTCAACACACACATCACACATTCACACTGCAGACACGCTGGGACGCTGCTACCGCCTCGGTGCCTCCCAATCCCTAACACCGGTCACTCAGCTCAGCCACACCCACACCCCAGACGGCCAGACCTTTGACCTTCATCCCTTTCGGCGTTCGCTGATCCACTCCCTGAGCTTCAGCAGCTTGGCTCCCTCCTCACTCGCTCGGTCGCTCCTCCCTGCGGCGGCCTTTCCTCACTCGCTCCTTGCTGGCGCCTCTGCCTTTCACCTTCCTTTCTCTCCTCCTGTCGTTGTCGGTAGCTCAGTCTCATCGGCGCCTCTGCTCGGCGGTTCTGTGACTAGCGGACACCTGGAATCGCTCCTCTTTCTTCCTCTTCCTGCTCGACGGCTCTGCCATTATTATTAGTAAGTGATTTACAAATCTGATGATAATGTTTACTTACTGAGTTACTGTAATGTTGTTGTTTGTTTTTCTCATAATTATTTTAGCAAAAATGAGCTCTTCGAATCGATTATCTGATTATCTTAGCAAAAATGATTATCTGATTCCTCACATCGTCATTCTCAATATCAGTTACTGTTATTACTTATTATTGTTATTATTTTTTCCATGTCAATTTTTGTTCAGCCTGATTTAAGTTTTCTGCAACTGGGTATTATTGTTTGATTATGTTTGAATATTGTTTTTCAGCCTGATTTGAGTTTTCTGCAACTGGGTATTATTGTTTGATTATGTTTGAATATTATTTTTCAACCTGATTTGAGTTTTCTACAACTGGGTATTATTGTTTGATTATGTTTGAATATTATTTTTCAGCCTGATTTGATTATGTTTCTGCAACTGGTATTATTTAGTTAGTACTAAATTATTTATTGATTATCTATTTATGATTATTGTTTGAATATTTTTTACTAATTTAAATATTTTTATGTATTGAGATTATTTAGATTGAGTTGTTGATTCTGCAATAGATAATTCTGTCTCTATGGAAGTTGATGGTGGAAATGCAACACAAAATCCTGAAAATATGGAAAGATCTGAAACGACTGAAGATATTAAAAAGAAAAAGACGAAGGCAACAACATCTGATGTGTGGAGATATTTCGCAAAGCTTGGACCTGGTGATGATGGAATAGATCGTGCTCAATGTGATGGATGCAAACAGAAGTTTAAGGCTGGTGGTAAACAATATGGGACATCGACACTTAAGCGTCATTTGGACAGGTGCGTGAAAATAGACTTCAAGGATATTGGTCAAACTTTGATAGAAATGCAAAATAAATTGAGGGATCTCAAGATAGATAATCATGTATCGCGTGAGATGTTTTCTGCCTTTGTGATTGATTGTGATGTTCCCTTTTCTATTGTTGATAATAAGAAATTTAGAAATTGGGTAAAATACATCAGTCCAACTCTAGGCCTAATTACTAGAAATACTCTTAAGGAGGATGTGCTGAAAATTTACTTAAGGGAAAAAGAAAAGCTTAAAAGTATTTTATTAGCCATTCCTAATAGAGTTTGTTTGACTTCTGATTTGTGGACATCCATCACTACAGAGGGTTATTTATGCCTAACTGCTCACTTTGTTGATTTGAATTGGAAATTGCAAAGTAAAATTTTGAGTTTTTGTCATATGCCTCCTCCTCACACGGGATTTGAATTGTCTTACATGATTTTTGAGCTTTTAAATGAATGGGAAATTGAAAAGAAGATTATGACTCTTATACTAGATAACGCATCTGCTAATGATACATGCCAAGATCATTTAAAAAGTACATTAAATATGTATGATTGGTTGTTGTGTGATGGAGAGTTCTTTCATATTCGTTGTTCTGCTCATATCTTAAATCTTATTGTGCAAGATGGATTAAAAATTTCTCATGATGCATTGGATAAGATTAAGGAAAGTGTGAAATATGTAAGGGGATCGGAGAGTAGAATGATAAGGTTTAAAGAATGTGTTTCAGCGATTCAGGGTTTGAATTTTACAAGTGGGTTGCATCTAGATGTTACTACTCGATGGAATTCTACGTACATTATGCTCGAAAGTACTATCAAGTATCGGAAGGCCTTTGAGTATTTGAAGGTAACTGATCATGCTTATAAGTATTGTCCTTCGGTTGATGAATGGGGGAGAGCTGAAAAGATATGTGAATTTTTATACTCCTTTTATGAAACTACTAATTTGATTTCTGGCACATCTTATCCTACTTCAAATTTGTATTTTTTACAAGTCTATCATATTCAATGTGTTTTGATGGGAAGTTTGAGAAGTGAAGATGAGCTTCTAAGGAGCATGGGAGAAAAGATGATGAACAAATTTAAGAAGTATTGAAAAAAATATAGTGTCATTCTTGCATTTGGTGCTATTCTTGATCCGAGACTTAAGATTTATACTTTAGAGCTTATGTATGAAGAGATTGATGTTGAGACTGCAAAAGGGAAGGTGGAACATGTGAAAAAGAAATTATATAAGCTTTTTTGAAAAATATGACAAGAATTCTCTTCCATCTGTTCAAGCACAAGGACCTAGTAATCAATCTTCATCCATGGCCCATACCTCTGAAAGTGCAAGCAAGAAGCGACTTGCGATTGTTGGCGTAAGTAATGTTTAACATATTTAAATTCTCTTATTAATTGTCATTATTCTATCCTAACAAGATGTGATTATTTTTATTTTGATAGAAATTGATGAAACGTAACCATCAAGCTGAGGTCTCTAGTGGAAAGAATCCACTTGATACATACTTGGAGGAGCCACTTTTGTCAAAGGATTGCTTTGAAAATTTAGATGTTTTGGAATGGTGGAAATTATATGAGAGTCGTTATCCGAAGTTATCAATCATGTCACGTGACTTATTGAGTATTCCAATTACTACGGTTGCATCGGAATCTGCCTTTAGTATTGGAGCTCATGTCATTAACAAATATAGAAGTCGAATGTTGCCAAAAAATGTTGAGGTTGTGATTTGTACTCGCAATTGGAATAAAGGCTTTGTTGATGGTAATTACATTGTTAGTTACTAATTTAATATTTATATGACATTTAAGTATTTATATCTTGTTCTAAATTCGGGTATTCTTCTAATTGTAGGTGAAGGCGAAGGTGAAGATGTGAATCCTCAAGGTGCTAGGCGAGGCGGTGTTTCAACTTCTGGATCAGATTCAAATTTTGTTGATTTAGAAGTTGATAATTGATTTATGTGTGTTGATTTAAGGTTTTTTTGGGTATCTTGTTGATTTATGAATATGTACTTATATTTGAGACTTATTATTTGTTATGTTATTTTTATTATTTTTAATTTCAATAAAAAAAGTTATTATGGTTAATTATAATTTTTTTATGGATTAATAATTAATTTAGAATATTACTCTATATATTAAAAAACTAATTCGATGAAATAATTTTATTATAAATAAAATAATTGTTAGTACTTAGTGCGTTAAATTGAATTTTATCATAAAAAGAAAAATTTGATTAAAAGAAAGAGACGGGTCGGCCCGCCAACTTGGGCAGTCCGCCCTTTGGCGGGACGGGGTAACAAGTTGAGCCCATATAAATTTGGCAGGATTTTGGCCGGATTTTGGCAAAGCAAACGGAGCGGAACGGGCCAGCCTGCTTTGCCATCCTTAAGAGAAACACAAAAATAGTATATGATTCTTTAATTAGAGGTCACAAGAGAACAAAATATATAATTCTACACTTCTACTTGTATCTGTATAGAAAACAAAAAAAGAAGGAAGCTAATATATATAGCCTTAGTTATTACGTGTTTGGCAAATGACATATAGCATAGCAGATTAATTAACTTTAATTTGGATTTTTTTTATATGGAGGGACCGAATCCAATTTCAAGTGTACAAGAAAGCAAGTCAGAAAATTCAGGTTTGCTCTTATCTATATAAATTTTCTTATTATAGTCAAGTTTGATTTGTATATATGTAACTGATATTGCTAGCAAATGAAAATAAATTGTAGGAATTAGCTTAGCTTGAATGAGAGACAGAGTAACTATTTAGTATTAGTTATTAGTAATTTTGAGTTGACTTATTAGTGTTGGTTTGAATTGGTTTTTTTATTTAAAAAAAGTATTTTTAAAAATAAAATATTATTATTTAATTTTAAATTTATTTAAATATTTTTTTAGAAGAATATTTTTATTAACAAAGTAAATTATTTTTTTTAAACACTAACAATACCTTGATTTAAAAAAAAAATAAAAGATGTTTTTAATATTAATTTTTTTTTTAAATTTACCCAAAAATAAAATATCTTTTGTCTATTAATTTTTTTTAAAAAGATAAAAAAGTAAATACTTTTGAAAAGTCAATCTAAAAATGACCTTAAATGTGATTATGTCAACAGACAATGCAAGTGGCTCTATTGGGCAATATAAAGCATTATTGACGACAGTGCGCAATGGGAACATACATAGTACTCGAAAATTCCTAAAAGATGATCCGGAAGCATTGAATGCAAAGATCATGCTCGATGGCGAAAGACCACTTCATGTTG
The DNA here is from genome assembly GCF_000817695.3 of Arachis duranensis. NCBI lineage: Eukaryota > Viridiplantae > Streptophyta > Magnoliopsida > Fabales > Fabaceae > Arachis > Arachis duranensis. Next base: position 107,773,452 of record NC_029780.3, on the reverse strand, counting down.
CAGCTTTATTTGGGCATGTGCACATTGTAGAGCATTTACTGGAATTGATTTCAGAAAATGATCTTGAATTGCTAAATAATTTTGGTATGTCAGTATTGCTATTCGCTATTTATAGTTGGGATGAGAGTATCAACATTAAGATTGCAAAATGCATGGTTGACAAGAACCAGCGGTTGCCTACTATCGCTGCTGCCGGTGATTGGCTTCCGGTGACATGGGCTCTTCAATTGGGCCAAATTCAAACGTGTCGGTACCTTTACTCAGTCACACCCTTTGAAGCATTGCTGCCTGAAAACGGGGATCACGGCGTTGATCTTCTGGCGTTGTGCTACTACTCCAAGATGTTTGGTAAGTGTTAGATATGTGTCTCTTTATAACAGATTAAACTTTTTAGATAAATACTTTATAAAACTTTTATGATTAAAAAATATTTAGAATTCAATCCTTATTCTTTTTTTCACAAGTAGATTTGGCTCTGGACTTAGTGAGGCGTTGCCCAAGATTAGTAATGAGGAGCCGGCGGTTATCTGGGGATAACTTTTTGGTGATATTAGCAAAAACACCTTTCTCATATCCCAAACTACCATTCTGGAAACGATGGTTGTATTCACGTAAGCAATTAACTTTTTCTTTCTTCTCTTCATACTTCACACTCATCAACTAAGCTATATATAATATATTCATGATAGGTATCCAAGTGCACCTACAACCTCCATCTTCCCTGAATCAAGTTGTCATTCCCGTTTCAGAAACTAATCAAACAACACACCATCATAATAAAGGCAGCCTTGCATCTCTGCCAGGTGAGTGAATTTCTTGTGCTATTGCACAAATTTTTCTAAATTTGTTCTAGTTATATATGTTAAATAAATCCAAAAGTTTTATGGTACAACATTATCTTTTATAAAATGCAAAATAAAGAATTTTGTACTTTTCACTTTTGTACTTTTGAAAAGTACGAAAGACTTTTCAAAAAATTTTGAGTAAAAGACAAATAGGTCCTTAACCTTTTTAAATGCCGACATTTTCGTCCCACAAGATTGAAAAATACATTTCGATTTCTCACCATGTAAAACGCGTGACAATTATGTCCTTCCGTCAAATTGATGCTCGAAACGGTAACAGAAATTATTGACATAGAGGAGTGGAGAGTGATGTGTCCGTTACGGTTGCTGAAGTAGATGGGGAACAAATTGTTGGAAGACAATTTGGTCCTTATTGGCCAAAAAAACGCCGTATGCTGGAATGAGCCCTATTTCATCGAAATGGATCGACGAAGCAATAGCCATTGATGGAGCGATTGTCAATGATGAGTGAGGGAGGTTCTTCATGCACAAGACCTGGCGGGAGATCTTCATTCGTCGTGCTAGGAGGATACGAGCTCGAGCGTGATGGGGTTGCGCCAAAGTACTTATGCAGCGTATATGCCATTCTGTATAAGTCAAGAACAGCAACGAACCTTAACAGAATATTTTTTTGGGTGTCCATTCTTTAAGGTAATTTACTAATTTGGCAATGGTTGGATGATATTATAATGTGTTTAATTGGTTGAATTTTTGAAAATTTGCTCAGGTTAAAGAACGTCACTGTCGGTTCTTTGTCTGACTTGATGAACACCTGAAAAAAATCGGAGCCATGGAGTGTGAAGCATTTGGTGTTGTGGATGATGTTGAGGGAATAGAAATTGAAGAACAGGTGTTTCGAAGGCAAGCGGTGGAAAAAAACTGGAGGATTTGGAGAGAAAGCTGTCAGCCATGGAGAAGGAAAAATTCATGAATTTGTGGCATGTTACTGTGATTAGTGTAATTGTTGCTATTCTTGCTGTATATTTATTAAAGGCTTGAAGATGATTGATGTACATGTATATTTGTTATTCTTGCACATTTCTATAATCTACCTCTTTTTTTACCTCCACTTGACTCTGCCCCTGTCCTTTCTTTCACACTACTTTTTTTCTTTGGCAGAACCTTGTCCTTTCCTTTCATAATACATTTTTTCCTCTTTCCATCATCTTCCTCTTCAAAACTAGAATAACCCTCATCTGAAATAGTTTACGAGCCAGTTGGAGGAGGTTTATATAGTTCATCCTCCCCACTTTCATGCCTATCATCTTCTGTGGATGGTGATGATTGAAACTCTCTCATGATGCTGTCAACATCAATAGGATCATCAAATTCTTCCGCCCCCTTCTCTGCCGCAACATGTTCTTCCATTATCTATGGCTCATCAATGGGATGGTCGAAGTATATGTAAAATTTATCAGTGGTTGAATTCTTGATCTTGTTCTCTCGAAGTTCATTGATCCTTGCATCTTCTCTCAGAATGTACAGTCCAACCTCAAGATCACTGCTTGTTGGGTCAAACTAATACACTGTTCTATATGATGCATATCCCAGACCCTTGAATAATGTAACCAAATCTCCAAAATTCACGAAGTCTAAGTCCATCTTCGAAAATTTTTCAACCTTCCCATCAATATACTCAAGAGGTCCACTCGGTTTTCTATCAAAATGGCCTCTGTGATGAAAAACAGGTACCACATACATATCATCCATCTGCATTATCCACAAGTACATAAATCGGAGATTAAACCCTAAATCAAGTGCCCAAAATTTTGAAATCAATTAACTCCCCATAGCTTTTCCTCATTCTTTTACCGAAAAAAATATGCAGTCACCCCATATCCCAAACACATGCATTATATTATCACAAACTTTTAAACAACATACATAGTCTTCATTATTACCCTTACCTTTGTAGATGATGACATCTTCCTCTCCATACGAAACTTGCCGTAACCTTCAACAACCACCACGTCGACTGAGCACACTACCACTTTCAACTGTAGGAAGTTGTTTTTTTTTTGGAGGGAGAAGGGCGTTCGTGTTCTGATAGGACTTTCTGTAATATATGGAATGACTTTTGGGTGTTATGGAGATTACGAAGCTTGAAATAAGATGGGGGATGCATACGGCGTCGTTTTGGCCAATAAGGACCAAATTGTCCTCCAACAATTTGTTCTCCATCCACTTCAGCAACCGTAATGGATACATCACTCTCCACCCCTCCAGGTCAGCAATCTTCGTTATCGTTTCGAACACCAATTCGACGGAAGGACATAATTGTCACGCATTTTACATGGTGAGGGATTGAAATGTATTTTCCAATCTTAAGGGACGAAAATGTCCACGTTTAAAAAGTTCAGGACCTATTTGTCTTTTATTCAAAAATTTTACTAAATAAGGTTTAATTGTTTGTTACTTTTTACTATTTTATTAAATTTTTAATTAA
>NC_029780.3:107764056-107770137 GCF_000817695.3 Arachis duranensis | reverse complement strand
AAGAGTTAAAAAGGACTTAATTAAAAATTTTATTTAATATAAAAATTTTATTATAAACTTTTAAATTATAAAAATTTAATTAAAAATTTAACAAAGATTATAAAAACTAATAAAATAATTAACTTTAAATATAATACTGTACAATTCAAGTAACTATTATTTATATTATAATTTTACTGGTGATGTTGCATTGCTTTATGAGAAGTGTTAGGAGTTAGTTGATTTTGTGATTTGTAGTTATCAATTAATTATCATTAATAATTTTAATGATGTGAGATTATATATAATTATATGGAATTACTCATTTTTTTGTTGGTTAAGTGATGGCTAGGTTTTGTTAGGTAGATAATGATTTTTGTAAATAATGTGAACAATAGGTTTTAGAATGGACTAATAAAGTAAAAAAATACTTCATCCCCAAATTACCTCCTAAACCTTAACATTAAGATAACTATATGCATACCAAGTAAATTGAACATCCAGCCATTGTTAATTATGTATGAGTAAATCGAATTAAAAGAAATAACCATTCAATTAAAAAATAGTCAAATTATAATATAAATTTTTTTACTATCTTTTTTTAAAATTTTTAACTTCAATAAAATTGTTCAAAATAATATTTATCAATAGAACCATCTTTATTTTAAAAAATAAGTCACATAATTTACATATATATACGAAATTGTAAAATAAAATAAATAAAATTAATAACTAAAAGAATAATAAAAATAAAAATATTTAAAAATTATATAATTATTAATTTTGTAGTAGTAATCACTTTTTTATTTAATAAAAAAATAAAAATCATTGGCCCAGCGGGTCAGCCTGCTCTGTCCCGTCAAAACCTACAAATTTAGCGGTGCAGATTTAACAGATTTTTTTTATTTGACGGATTCCAAAATCTAACCCAATCCGCCTTTTTAGCGAGTTTGACGGGTCAGCCCGACGGGTTTGACCCGTTTTGTCAGCCCTAGTTTTAAGTGTTTTGTTTGTCTCTTTATTTATTTATTTTTACTCATAGATACTATATTCTACTATGATAAATGGATAGTTTGTTTGTTTGTAAACGATAGGAATAATGAAGGAAATATATGAAGCAAAGTTAAGTGATGAGCAATCTCGTGTGTTGCTACGTGCTGCGTGCAATGCAATTTCTCTGGAAAATGAAGAAATCTCAAAAAGTAGAATGTCGGAGGCGATACTTATGGCAGCACAACGAGGGAATGCCACGTTTATTGTTGAAGCATTAAAGGCGCAATTTAGCCTTTTGTGGACATGGAACAAAGATGAAAGGCGCATATTTTCTGTTGCTGTTCAGTATCGCCAAGCAAGTATTTACAATCTTCTTCATGGTCTTACTCTCAAGCCTTTATTTCCAAGCTCCTATGACGCCTATGGCAATTATATGCTTCATATGGCAGGAAAGCTAGCTCCACCAGAACAGCTTAATCCTATTCCCGGGACACTTTTACAAATGCAACGAGAACTTCAATGGTTCAAGGTATACTATAATCATATATTATTTCAAATAAATGAAATAAAATTACTTCAACTGTCCACATCATTTTTTTCTGATTTACATAAAAGAATTTATCAAAATATTATAATAACTCTAAACCATAAAAAATGTTTTTGAAAATTTTAAATGTTAGACAAATATTAAAAAAAAAATCAAAATGATGAAAACATTGTTCTCAAAAAGTAAAAAATTTAAAATCATATTTTGATGTGGCGTTTTGTGATCTTTTATTAATGACTGGATTTTTTTCAAAAAATAAACAAAAAGTCTTGTGATTGAATTTTATTCGAACTTTTACATAAATCTTCGAAATAGTTATCGAAATCATTTTACAAAAATAACAAACAAATATATAGATTGTTTTTCAAATATAAATATTATTTGAGACTTATACAAAAAAAATATTTTTACTATTTTTTTCATATTTTTAAATTTTTTGAAGATATTTTTGCTCGTTTAATTTGTTTAGGAATAATAATTTTATCAATACCTAAATTTTTTGACAACAGGTTTTTGATAGCCTGCTCTCATAATAAATTTACCAATAATTGAGTAGCTTCCAATATAGCTAATGAATATTAGTTAGAATAAAATCAATTTGATTTATGCAAGTGTACCAAATTATTCCAATTACCCAATAGATTTTATTGAGTAGTTAACAATCGTCAAATAATAAATTTTAATACAAGTTCTTACTTTTTGGTATTAAAAATATTTAATAACAAAAAAAATTAGTTATAATTTATTTTATTTAATATTTATTAATACAATCAATAATTAATGAAAAACTAAATAAAACAAATTTTTACTGTTTTTTTTTGTCAATTTAACATTAGCGTACCTTAATTTCATGGGGTCGTGTATGTGTAGGAAGTGGAGAGTATCACGCCACCTAACGTAAAGCAACAATTGAACAATGACAATTTGACACCGAGAGAATTATTCACAAAGGAACATAAGAAGTTAGTGAAAGAAGGTGAGAAATGGACCAAAGGAACGGCAGGTTCTTGTGGTGTTGTAGCAGCTTTTGTAGCTTCCATCATTTTTGCTGCTGCTTTCACTGTTCCCGGTGGCAATGACCAAATATTTGCATATGTACCTTAAAATTAGTTATTAATGTAAAATATATATTAAAATATAAAATACACATTAAACATAAATTAAATTATATCTCTTTTTATACATAAATGTATAATAGTTAATTTTTATGACTAATTTTAGTATCTACATAATATTTTTATTTTAAAAAAAAATGTTAAGAGTTCGCTAACTTATTTTCCTGATTATCTTCCAAACTTCTAAAAAAGTTTTGAATTTTTTTTGTGTTTTCAAAAAATAATGTAATATTAAGACACTACAACAAAAGCGGCACTTAGCGGTGGTTTCTGGAGCCGTTTAGCGGCGGTTCAAAAAATAATGTAATATTAAGACACTACAACAAAAGCGGCACTTAGCGGCAGTTTCTGGAGCCGTTTAGCGGCGGTTTTGAACTGCTGCAAAACGTTTCACGGCGGTTTAATGAAACGCCGGAAGATGGGGCGTGGGTAAACAGACAGTGGCGGTTTTAGCTAACCACTGGAATAACCGCTGCTAAACCTCTATCAATTTGTGGCAGTTTGCAACCGCCGCTAAATAGCAAATAAACGAAAATAGCATTTGTTTTGCGGCGGTTTAGAACTGCTGCCAAATTTTAGTATTTCTATTCATAGTTATTAGAATCGGACCAGACCGTCCGGTAGTTCAACCGACTCAATCATTAAACCTGCGCTTCCACTAATAGACACTACAAGAAAAAGCGTATTTTTCGACGCAAAAAATCGACGGCTATCTCTCCTGTCGATTTTTCGACGGCTTGCTGTACATATTTTAAAAAAAGATAATTAAAAATAAAATAATAAAATCGACGGCTTAATCGTCGATTTTTTTATGATGTATTAAATCTTTCTTCAACTATCGTCATATTGTCGTTGGACCAGGGGACGGAAATAGTTTTATTTTAAAATCGATGGACATAGCATCTATTTTTATATTTAAAATATCGACAAGGTCTTCATCGATAAATTTAAACGATCTAAATTGCTTTTTAAAATCAAATAAATGGTGTGGATTTAATGTATAAAATAGACGCCAAAAACGTTGCTTTTTTTAAATTAAAATCGGCAAAAAGTATCGTCGATTTTTATTGCTAAAATCTCCAACCCCGCGCCCACTTCCCACTCCAAGTTCAGAAACACAATATTAGCCGAAATCTCCCATTTCCTTACCAATTCACCAACCCTCGGTCTAGCTAAAATTTCTCATTTTACCCCAAAGTCATCAACCCTCATTCTCCGCTGTCGATGTCGCGGTTGCGCCATTGCCACTCCGTTTGCTCGCGCCGCCGTCGCGCTTTGTTGCTGCCGTACCGCTGTCGCTCCCCACATTCGTGCCACTGTCTCTCCTCTTGCTCACGCCGCTTGTCGCTCCGCTGTTGCCGTGCCGCCGTCGCTCCTCCTACCTTGGTCCTTCTCCGCTCTCTCAATCGAGCTTACAAGAACCAGGTATCGTTTTCTGACTGTTACTGAACTCTTTTCAAAGCCAACTTCAGTTTCATTTGAAAATTCCCTATTTCAGGTGTAAACTATGACCTAATCATAATCTTCTATTTTTTAAGCATCAATTGAGAATATAAATGTTTGTATTATTGATGCAGCTCAATGTCATCTGGCATTGTTGATCTGTTACTTTAAATATTATTTCTTAATTATTGAGTACTATTCAAGATATGAAAAATTCACAAATGTGTGCTTTGAAGGTGGAATGTTGTTATGCCTACCATTGTTGCCAAATCAATATCAATTCTATCTGATGCAGGCCTTGGCATGACCATGTTTAGCCTTGGTATGATTTTCTTACTATGATTTTTCTGTTAAACTCATGACATTGTTTGATTTTCAGTTGTTGGATAATTGAATTCCTTGGTGGAATTTGCAGGGCTATTTATGGCATTGCAACCAAAGATCATTGCCTGTGGAAACATGGTCACTTCATTCGCTATGGCGGTTCGTTTCCTCACCGGCCCTGCAGTAATGGCTGTAGCATCAGTTGTGGTAGGACTAAGGGGAGTTTGTTGCACATTGCCATTGTACAGGTAAATAATAATAATTTAAACAAAAACTTGATTATGAATGTTTTGTTCTATAATGTTATAGTCTTATAATCAATTTAATTCTTCAATGTAATGTGCATATTTTTAGGCTACCTTGCCTCAAAGAATTGTACCCTTTGTGTTTGCTAAGAAATACAACATTCATCCTGATATATTAAGCACAGGGTTTGAACTTTGTTCATCATCTTGTTCTTGTTAGTAATCTTGAAATGTGTTGAAAATCTGAAAGCTTTGTGTTTATTTTGTTGCAGGGTTATATTTGGGATGCTAATTGCTCTTCCTATTACTCTAGTTTATTATATTTTGTTGGGGCTGTGAAGAAGCTGAGGACGGAGGAGGAATGACTAATTGTAGTGGTGTTATATTTACATTTACACCCTTTTGTTATATTAATATTATTATAGGGTAATTTTTTTTACCATCCTCTAACAATGTAGAATTTGGAAGCTTACTTAGAGTTGGGAATGAATGAAGTGTGTTTGTAGAGAGGGCTTAATAGCTATAATTTAATTACTACTAAACAGGAAAAGCATCCAGAACTTGCAAACAATTTTTATTTTGGTGACATCTAACAGGTCAATCATTTATGGAATAATGAAACTATTGGATATTTCTTCTTTGCCTCTTCAAGCTACTTCAATGCCTTCTCTGAATTCACGTTACATATTATTTCATTCTTATAAGATGTGAGAAAGTTTCATGCAAATTAAATTTTTGTATATGGATTCTTGTTCTTAGTTAATCATCTCTAATATATGGATTCAGGTGAAATTTGTGGCTAGTATCAACTAGAGGCCGTACCTATAATCTTGACAACTGATTCAAACATTGGTAAAAGTTTTTTAGTAGTTATCTTAAGCTACTCAGCTTAAATTGCCATTCTTGGATTTATATTTAATCGAATTGTTATCGTAATACGCAATATATGTCCACATCTTGTAAGTTGATTGATATTTCCATTTACTAGTATTCTTTGGAGTTGAATGTTTATTGTTTTGCATAACTCGATTTCAGGGGAGTTGAAAAAGGTGCAGATTTTGAAGACTCTTGGTGTTGATCATGTGGTGGACTTGGGCAGTGAAAATAGTTTGCTATCATTACCATAAATTGATAGCCAATTCAGCCAATTCAGATTTTATTTACTTTCCAACAACCAATTTAGGGAAGGGAAGAAGAAAAGATAACAAATCTTATTGGTTGATTATTTCAATTTAAACATGTTAATTTTAATTCCGTATATGTTCCATAATTCATGCTTCCTCGAATTAACTCCATTGATTTACTTAAAATTTATAGTGTGATTCTGGAAGCGTTGAAGGTGGATAGTTGGCAGAGACTTTGCTCATCTCTGGAACCTCTACTCAGAAAAATTGTGAGTTATAATCTCTTTCTTTATATTAAATCTAGCATATTT
>NC_029780.3:107744116-107753836 GCF_000817695.3 Arachis duranensis | reverse complement strand
TTAGATAACTCAAGAGTCACTAATTACTCTACCTAGGCCAAGAGGAACAAAACCTACACTAAAATCTAACCAAGCATTTCATCAAACACTTGGAAGGTACAAAAGAAAAGCAAAGTAAATTGACAACAAGAATAGAATCTAACAACAATTATTGCAAAGAATTAACAACAACAATCAAGGAAATCACAATTATCATGAATTACCTCAAATTGCATTATTGAAAGAAAACAAAGGAACAACAATCTATCCAAAACAAAATGAAGAATTACAATTATTAAAGCTCATAACTAGAAAGAGGAAGAGGAGAAGAGTAAGAATTGATAAAGGAGAAGTGAATTAAAGCATGAATTAAACCTAGATCTAAGAAGAGAGATTAACCTAAACCTAATCCTAATTCTAGAGAAAAGTGAGAGCTTCTCTCTCTAAAACTACTCTAAACTAAAACTAATGATGCTAAAATGATAGATTGATGCCTTCCCCCTCTATCCTTGGTCCTTTTAGTGCATTTTGGTGCCAAAGTTGGTTCAGAAACTCCCCAAAATCGCCAGACACGTGCTGCTTTAATGAAGTCATGTGTGGACTGCGACGCGTGCGCGCACGGTACGCGTGCGCGTGCTTGGCTGATTTCACTTCTTTGACTTTTTATGCTTCTCTCCACTTGTATGCTTCATTTCTTGCTCCCTTTGATCCATGCCTAGCCTATTTCAATCCTGGAATTACTAGCAAACACATCAAGGCATCTTATAGAATCAAAGAGGAATTAGAATTCATCAAAATAAGGTTTAAAAGGCATGTTTTTACACTTAAGCACAAATACGAGAGAGATTACAAAACCATGCTAATTCATAGGTTAAATGCGAGAAAAGGTCATCAAAATACTCTAAATTCAATACAAGATAAACCCTAAAAATGAGGTTTATCAACCTCCCCACACTTAAACCTTAGCATGTCCTCATGCTAAAATAAGAAGGAACTAAGGGGTATGACATTATTAAATGCAACTAACTATATGAGTCCTATCTAGATGCAATTATCTAAAGCAAATGGAAATGCTTAGTCCAAACATAACAATTCCTAAGAGACATGTATAAGCACAATAGCTAGGACAATAGGAATTAAGTCCAAACCACAATTGTATTGAAACTTATCAAAAGAAATTCAAGCTTGCAAGAATATAGATAATATGGGTGAACACATGTAATTGAACTTTCAAACCCTCACCGGATATGTATCTGCTCTATTCACTCGAGTGTTTAAGAATTAATTCACTCAATTCTCTTCTAATCATACTTTCCAAAATTTGATTTTCTTCTAACAATCAACACCTATTCAATGCATGCATACATTCATCATGAGGTCTTTCATTTAGGTTGTAATGGGGTTAGGGTCAAGGTAGGATCATTTATGGTTAGTGGACTAGAGTTTAGATCTTGGATTAGCATAGACTTTTCCACCTAACTATATAATAATCTATACAAATTCAAACTACTCTAACTACCCATTCTTCACTTTTTCTTACATATTCATGCATCTTATTTCTTAATTCGTAACACTTATGCATTTATTCCCTTTTATTGTGCTCCACTTCGGGGCGTTTTGTCCCCTTTGGTTGCTTTCTTTTCATTTTCTTCTTTCTTTTTCTTCTTCTCTTCTTTTTTTTTCTATATTCCTCTTTTTTTTCTTTCATTTTATTTTTCTCTTCTCTCTTTTTTTTCTATATTCTTTTTATACTTTGTACAAGAACATCAATTGCATAAGGTCTTATACATTCAATCAATCAGTCACCGTTAAAAACTGTCACCAAGGCTGCTGCCACAGTGGTTGTGGTCCACTGTATGGTCACCAGAGAAAATCGTCGTGGCCGCTAAAACCGCCGCTGGTAAGGGTCCTTACGTTTGGTTTTCATTCTTCTCTGTTCCTGGATTTTTATGGTCAAGACGTTGTTGTGCAGTCACGGTTGTCAGGGTTTTTCATCGCTGCTGTCGCTTGAGGTGACTGTCGGGGCCGCTGCCTAAGCTTATGGCCAAGCCTTTGCCGCTGGAGCTCCATGCCGCTGCTGCGGTCGCCGAAAACCGCCACTGAAGCCGATGTCGTTTGGTAAGCATGAACCCGTCTTCAACTTCCTTATCCGTTAAAGTTCACCTTTACCATGAGAGTTGTGCTGAGGCTATTTGTGCTAGGAGTTATCGCGAGTTGCCACCGCCGAAACCACACCAGATCTATTGCCGTTCAGTTCAACCATTCTTTCTTAGTTCCGAGTTGCTGTGGTTACTACAGAAGTGGCTTGGAGCTGAGAAGAAAAGAATCCTGTGAGGCGTTTGGGTTATGGTTTTGCGTTTTAAGGTAGGGACGCTTTCTGATAACTATATTTTATATATTCGAATTATTATATATGGATACTGATGTGAGACAATGTATATTTGGTGATTGTATCAGTCTTATGTATTGTTTGGTTGTCTTGAATGATTATGAATGTTTGTTTGACTGGACTGTTGTGCGGCTTTATGAAACGGAATGTTTTTCAAGTTGATTCTTTTAAAGATCTGAGATCGAGTTTAATCCATTGGAAAATTGATTTGAGTTGAGTTGATTTTCTTGATAATGTGAAAAATAGAATACACCTTGGGATTCAACCTGGTTTGCTTTAAATGATTTGATTTTGATAAATGATTGTTGCTGAACCATTTCTTTAAAGCTTTAGAAATGAGTTAATCGGCTGATAATGATTTGATTTTGAAATGGTTTCCTTGAAATATGAAATGAGGTGACTGTTGGATTTAGCTTACTTATGAACTGATTTTGGATCTGGACTGTTGAAAAGGATTGTGGAACGGTTTAGTTGGGACCCGAACCGGGTGGCAAAGTCCAAGTTTTAGGAGAGGTGCTACCAAAATTTCTATAAAAATTCTAGACTTTGTTTGAAAAGTTATTTAGAAAGGTTTGGATTCAAGAAATTGTATTATTTGAGTTATTAAGAAAATATTCATGTTTTCGAGCTTAATTTATTTAAGTAAATTATATGTCTTGAGTTCGATTTATTTAGAAAAGAATGATTTTTCCATTTTGAATCACTGAAAGAAAGTATTATGTTCTAATATTGATCTTTAATATCAAAAGGACTGATGCCTTTAATTAGGCTTAAGAATTTTCGTCTAGAGAAACTTTTAATGTTTTTAAAGGAAATTGGACTTTTGATTGAACAACTGCGTTTGTGACATTTTGGAAGGGAGTCAGGAAATTGGTTTTAAGGAGGAACCTGAAAGTGATTTTGATTTGGATGGATTGACTCCGTTTCAAGTGAATTGATTTTGGATGGGATTGGAACTTGTGATTTTATATGAATCGGGTTCATAATAAATTCAGCTTTTATTTACTTGAACCAAGATTCTATGATTTTAAGAGTTTCAATGAATTTTAATTGAATTTGAAGAAATGAGTTATGTTATTCTCCCCTAAAGACTTGAGACTCTGCCGAAGGGCTTTTGTTATAAAATTCCGTTGTTGGATGTATGATTTTGAATATTTCAGGATAAATCCTTAACTTGCCATGGTTTTGGAAGTTTTAGAAATATGACGTCGAGAGTGGCTTTGTTTTTTAAAAAGGGTGAGTAAAAGTGGCTTATGAGCCTGAGATGATTTGAGGAATGAGAACTTTAAAGCCAAGGCTAAAAAGAGTTGAAATTTGATTTCAAAGTGAAATGAATTAAGAAAAAAGTGATTTATGGCTTAAATGCCAATTTTATGAATTTGGTGATGTTGAATGGTGGAAGTGCTATTTTGTTATGAGCTGGAATAGCTGTGTATGACAATGAATTATGGCTTATTGTGGACTATGTTATGAGCCGGATGGATGACTATAAATTATGAATTTAAGCCGGATGACTGAGATGAATGTTGATTCATAGGTGAGAATGAATGGATATATGCTAAGATATTGATATTGTGATTTTGCACTTCCACTATCGGAGACACGAATTTCCCGGGAAGAAAGCAGTGGCTAGCCACCACGTGCTCCAGGTGGAGACCGACAGATGATATCATCAGCCATTAGGATAGGCATGCATCATATGCATCTATATGACATTGTTTGGGTGTGCATATTGTACTTGGTTTGCCTTTGTGATTACTTATGATTAACTGCTAATTGTTCTACTTGCTGTAACTTCTTGTTTGTGCTTGAACTTTCCTAATTGTGTCTTTAACTGAGACTTTGTTGGACTGTGGTGATTGGTTGCTGTTTGGGTTGTTTGGGCCTAGAGCCGTGGTTGATTATGAGATGGGGCGGAGGCCATGTCTGGTTGATATTCTCGGTTTGGAAAAGAATGTGAATGACTATTTGGTTCAACATAGATAAACCTTTTTGAAAGGCTTTTGAATTTTTAAGAATCGAACAATTCCTCTTTCAGAAAAGATTTCATATTTCTCTATTATTGTAAACCGTTGTTTTTGAAAAGAGGCATAAGACAGTTATTAATCAATGGTACGGTTTACCTTCACGTATTCTATTACAGTAATTCTCAAAAACCCTCTATTGAGAACCCTTTCGAGGATGATGTTCTTACCTCCATACAATTTTCCCCTTTCAGGATTGGACGCAGAAGTCACGAAGAGTTTATCTAGTTGTTGTCGTGATGCTTTGTATTGCTTTAGTTATTATTTACTGTTCCCTCGCCTTTATCTTTATACTTTATGTAAGAAGGATAGGAATTGTACTGGTTAATGCTTGTAAAGTTATTTAATATATATATATATATATATATACATACATATATGTATGTACTCTCTATGAGTTTTTGTAAGTTGTATTGGATGTATGTTACATAATAGAAGTACTTTGGAGTGGTGTTGAGGTTTAAAGGTTTAAACAGGCTCATATTTTAGTATTAAATAGTATAAGAGTTGTCGTAATGTCCGAGCTATCCGAGTAGCGCAGCCGAAAGCGTGAGCTTTGGTAGTTAGGGTGTTACATTATGGTATCAGAGCGGTCTTTCCTGTAGAGCCTGAGGAATGGACCGACTATGCTTCAGTTGCATACTCTGGGCGTTTGTCAAGTAATAGGTCTTGTCGAATGACAAGAATTAGAGCTTTATACAGATGATGGTCTATTGATTAACGCTGTTAGTCCTGCATTGCATAATTCCTGGTATTAAGTTTGGCCGGCTTAATACTAGTGAATTATGTATATGAAAGCACTGATGGGTTATCATAGATGATATATGAGTTTTGAGTAAAGCGAATCGCGGGTTTTGGGAACGTTAGAAACTATTTCTCGAGGCTATTCAGTTGTGTGTCTTGAATTCTATTCGAGTCGACTTGTTCTTTCATAGCCTAACTTGAAGTTCTTGTTTGCTACTCCTCTTTAAAAGTAATTTGATATTTCAACTCTATTCCTTTATTCATATGCATTCTTGTTGATTCTAATTGCATATGCTTATTTGACATGCTTGTTGTATCTATCTTTCTCTGTTTAAATTCTTCTTCTTGATTCATGTGTTCTTTGATATACCTTTAAACTGTCTTGATGCGATGTACCTTTAAGTTCTTGTCCGAGTCCATTTTTAGAGAAATTGTTGATTCATTTTTTCTCTTATTTGACAGTAATTACAGCCAATTTTAAGATTTTTATGAAGATTGTTGTTGATTAGATATATATTTATCTTTATATGAAACTTTGAAGATTACTTATACAGTTTAACAACTATTTATTTCTAATACCTCGCCTGTGCTTTTACTAGTTTACGGAACTGCATTTACTTTAAATACAAATTGACCTTCTAGTAATTCTATTATAACTCCAATGTACATCTTCATTTGATTATGTATTTGGGTATTTTTCAAAATTCTGGAAAGAAAGGATTTTTTGCTTTTATTCCGGTTGATTTTTGTTGATAAAATTTACCTAAATTATTTTTGGCTTGAGTTTGGTTTAGCATACTACATTGTTTATGCCATTGTTGTTCTTTTGAAAATGTTGGACTCATAGCTTTCTTCTTATGAACGGACTCATTCTCTTTTAAGCTTTTCATCTCCGTGAATGTCATACTTGATTCTGTTTAAATTATTCTTCTACCTCTTGTGATCACTACAATCAATCTCAGTTTCCCTTCTCTTGTGAATCGCATTCTTATATGAGTCAGCGTGATTTGTTTCAATTTCATGCATCGTTTATCCTCTCATTGTCTCTACCAGAGTTTTTAGTTAAAGATTTATCCTTTAGAAATTACTAATGATTGAGTTGTCTTTTCCTATGACTTTTGTATTCTTTCGAATCAATTGAAAGCTTGTTTGATGTCTCATGCCTAGTGGATCATGTTTAAACTATCTTGATTTAAGATTCTTTCTTGTATGGCTTGACTCCTTTTTAAGTATATCTTAATTTTCTTGAATATCCTTATAAGATGGTGATTTCAAGTATACTTCTGGAGTCTTGTTTCGGACCTTTTGAAGTTTTGAATTCTCTTTGAAGAAGTTCTAAACTAAATTTATTTTTCTGTTCCCCGATTGTAATTGAAACCATTGTTCAATTTTGACAAAGTTGATTTAAAGTTGGCATGCGCTATTTTAAATGAAGTTTTGAAAAGCTTCTTTGTTTAGTGGAAACCTATTCATTGTAACGCACCACTTATTTCCTTTACCAATTTATAAGCAAATTTTTACCTCGGATTTTCTTTTCTAAATAGAGTTTAACTTTCTCTCTTGACCTTGCTATAATTTTTGTACACGCTTGTTTGAATATGGACTTTGAGAATTTCTGAGCAAGCATTTGACTCTCTTCCAAGTTTTATGAACTACTTTTGGTTAAGCTGTGCACCTAACTATTTTTCTAAAATATTGGAGGAGATATTTGGCTCTTTGCTAAACTTGTGTGCATTTTGTTTTTAAAACTCTACATAATCTACTTCAACATGAATTTGCATTAAAGCAAAGCCACGATTACGCTTTTGTTACTCTCTTGAAGGATTTTGTTACTTAACTTTTCTTTTAGACTGTGAAGTGATTTTTCTGCAAGTTTTCGACTCTTTTGTGGACAATGTATTCGGAAGTATTTTAATCGTGCTCTTGAGTTCTGTGAACTTTGTCTTGGGTTAAGATATTCTTTCCTGTAGACCTCATACTTCTTCAACTCAGCTTGAATTGTTTCGAAGTAATGCGCTGATTCTTCTTCTTATTGGTTCTATTGGATTTCTTTAACCCAAGGGTTATCTTTGAAGTTATCAATTGATTTATTTCTAGAAAACTTCATTGCTTGAGCATCCTTGTTTACCTGGAATTGGATGCATTTTCTCAAATCTATGAGTACTATCCTTGACATTGTCTCTCCTTTCTAAGATCTTGTATTATTCTGAGTAGACTCAAGAATTGTTTTGGTGTCACGTGTGATCTGTAGACGTAGTAATACGATGCGTTAGTTCTTTAAGATGTGAATGTGTATATGGGAGGTGAAGCGGTAGGTGTGTAACGTTTTGAGGAGTTGTGGTTGTTTTGTCCTTTGCAAACGAGCTTGTGGGTGTTAGGCTTATAATTGGCTATGAGGATTGTAAAGTGTTTGATGGAGTTGGAAAGTTGAAGTTCTGAAGTGTGTACGAGATTTGTTAATGAACGTTATAGCCGTTGTTTTAATACCAGCATGCTTTGTAGCCTTCTTCCACATTAGCTACTGCTTTGCTTTGTGAATGCTTACCTTGATTTTTACCCTATTTTGCTACCTCAAGTTTTTGTAAAGTCTTGAGACCATATGATCTTTTGCATCGAGCCTATCTAGTATCTTCTGCTTTACACCATACTTTATCCCTATATTTAAATCTTATGATTATTCGGTATTTGAGCATTTATACATATATGCTAAGACTTCTTACTTTTCTAAAAGTATTTGAGAGGACTAAGACTATGTACTATCTTATGTACTACTTTAATTTTCGAGGACAAAAATTTTTGTAAGGTGGGTAGAATGTAAGACCCAGAACTTTTGAAAAGTCTTATTACAATCAAGTCTCAAATCATATAGTTATTTATAGTCTAAATTTTAGAAATTATTTTATTAGAGATAATTAAAGCAAGTTTTGATTAATTGAATTTCAAATAAGTTATGATTATTATCCAATTTCACAATTATTGGATTACTTTCTATATTTAAATTATAAAGTTGGTAGTTATGAAATAATAAGAATTTTATATGATTTGGACTAAATAATCAATATTTCAATATATTGATACTGCTGTTTTGGAAAATAGAGAAAATAATTATATTATTTCTGATTTTTGGATTTGAACACTTTATTGAAAATAATTTGTAAAATTGATGAACAAATAGTATTTTTATACTTTATTATTGTTGGATTAAAATCTATTTCAATTAATATATTATTCCCAATTTTATTTGAAATTATCAATATGCCCTTAACCCTAATTTTTCTCAAAACCATAACCCTGAAACCCTACCCGGTTACCCGTTCCCCCCCATGTCCCAGCAGCCACAACACACACAGTTTCCCCCAAAACACAATGAAAGAAAGAAATACAGAGGGAAACAAACGAAGAATCAGGGAAGAGGGGAGAAGAGGGAGGCGGCGCGGTGGGTGCCACTGCCACCGTCGTCGCCGTTGCTAACAGAGGGGAGGGAAGATCTGAACGAGAAGAGAGAGCTCGCAAAATAGGGAGAGATGAACCCGCGCCCTGCCGTCGACCCACGTCTCGCCGCCGCGCCACCGTCCCTGTGCCGCCGTCATTCGGTCCATCCGCAAACTGCTGCCAGAACTGTGTGAGGAGGAGCGTCGCCGTCCTGTGGAGCCATGTCATCGTCGCTCAGCCCATTGCCGGAAAGAGACACGAAGAGGGAGTGGGAATTGCGAAGTCAACTGCATCCTCACCGCCACGGGGGAATCGTCGCTGACAGCTTGGCACCGAGCTCCTATGGCCGCCGCCGTCGCAATACCGTCGCCGTTCCTGGATTTGGTTTTCATTCTTTTCTGTTCCTGGATTTTTATGGTCATGACGTTGTTGTGCAGTCGCGGTTGTCAGGGTTTTTCATCGCCGCTGCCGCTTGAGGTGACTGTCGGGGCTGCTGCCTAAGCTTATGGCCGAGCCTCTACCGCTGGAGCTCCACGCCGCTGCTGCGGTTGCCAGAAACCGCCTCTGAAGCCGATGTCATTTGGTAAGCACTAACCCGTCTTTAACTTTCTTATCCGTTAAAGTTCACCTTTACCATGAGAGTTGTGCTGAGGCTGTTTGTGCTAGGAGTTATCGCAAGTTGCCGCCGCTGGAACCACACCAGAGATAATGCCATTTAGTTCAGCCGTTCTTTCTTAGTTCCGAGTTACTGTGGTTACTACGGAAGTGGATTGGAGCTGAGGTTGCGGTTGTTGGGGATTTTGAGTTGAGACGAAAAGAATCCTGTGGGGCGTTTGGGTTATGGTTTTGCGTTTTAAGGTAGGGGCGCTTTCTGAAAACTATATTTTATATATTGGAATTATTACATATGGATACTGATGTGAGACAATCTATATTTGGTGATTGTATCAGTCTTATGTATTGTTTGGTTGTCTTGAATGATTATGAATGTTTGTTTGACTGGACTATTGTGCGGCTTTGTGAAACGGAATGTTTTTCAAGTTGATTCTTCTAAAGATCTGAGATCGAGTTTAATCCATTGGAAAATTGATTTGAGTTGAGTTGATTTTCTTAATAATGTGAAAAATAGAATACATCTTTGGGATTCAGCCT
>NC_029780.3:107736569-107744006 GCF_000817695.3 Arachis duranensis | reverse complement strand
CTTTAAAGCTTTAAAAATGAGTTAATTAGCTGATAAGGATTTGATTTTGAAACGGTTTCCTTGAAATATGAAATGAGGTGACTGTTGGATTTAGCTTACTTTTGAACTGATTTTGGATCTGGACTGTTGAAAAAGATTGTGGAATGGTTTAGTTGGGACCCAAATCGGGTGGCAAAGTCCAAGTTTTAGAAAATTCCTAGACTTTGTTTGAAAAGTTATTTAGAAAGGTTTGGATTCGAGAAATTGTATTATTTGAGTTATTAAGAAAATATTTATATTTTCGAGCTTAATTTATTTAAGTAAACTATATGTCTTGAGTTCGATTTATTTAGAAAAGAATGATTTTTTCATTTTGAATCACTGAAAGAAAGTATTATGTTCTAATATTGATCTTTAATATCAAAAGGACTGATGCATTTAATTAGGCTTAAGGATTTTCATCCAGAGAAACTTTTAATGTTTTTAAAGGAAATTAGACTTTTGACTGAACAACTGCGTTCGTGAAATTTTGGAAGGGAGTCAGGAAATTGATTTTAAGGAGGAACCTGAAAGTGATTTTGATTTGGATGGATTGACTCTGTTTCAAGTGAATTGATTTTGGATGGGATTGGAACTTGTGATTTTATATGACTCAGGTTCATAATGAATTCAGCTTTTATTCTCCCCTAAAGACTTGAGACTCTGCCGAAGGGCTTTTGTTATACAATCCCGTTGTTGGATGTATGATTTTGAATATTTCAAAATAAATCCTTAACTTGCTATGGTTTTGGAAGTTTTGGAAATATGATATGACGCCGATAGTGGCTTTGTTTTTTAAAAAGGGAAATTTACTTTGAGTAAAAGTGGCTTATGAGCCTGAGATGATTTGAGGAATGAGAACTTTAAAGCCAAGGCTGAAAAGAGTTGAAATTTGATTTCAAAGTGAAATGAATTAATAAAAAGTGATTTATGGCTTAAATGCCGATTTTATGAAATTGATGATGTTGAATGGTGGAAGTGCTATTTTGTTATGAGCCAGAATGGCTGTGTATGATAATGAATTATGGCTGATTGCAGACTATATTATGAGCCGGATGACTGACTATGAATTATAAATTTAAGTCGGATGGCTGAGATGAATGTTGATTCATGGCTGAGAATGAATGCATATATGCTGAGATATTTATATTGTGATTTTGCGCTTCCACTATCGGAGACACGAGTTTTCCTGGAAGAAAGCAGTGGCTAGCCACTACGTGCTCCAGGTGGAGACTCGAGACTTTGCTGACCCTATGTCTTAAGTGTGGTCAGGCACTATGAATGTCCCGGATGAGCTCACCCCTGTGAATATACACCAGTGAAGGTATTGGATATGGATTATGATTATGATCATGATGATGATCGAGAATAACTCGAGTTGTGGATGCACGATGGAGGGACAATCCAATGGTTAGCTATCAGGACTTGTCGGGTTGGCTTTATAACCGACATATGATATCATCAGTCACTAGGATAGGAATGCATCATATGCATCTATGTGACATTGTTTGGGTGTGCATATTGTACTTGGTTTGCCTTTGTGATTACTTGTGATTAACTGCTAATTGTTCTACTTGCTGTAACTGCTTGTTTGTGCTTGAACTTTCCTAATTGTGTTTGCAACTAAGACTTTGTTGGACTGTGGTGATTGGTTGCTGTTTGGGTTGTTTGGGCCTAGAGCCGTGGTTGATTATGAGATGGGCTGGAGGCCATGTCTAGTTGATATTCCCAGTTTGGAAAACAATGTGAATGACTATTTGGTTCAGCATAGATAAACCTTTTTGAAAGGCTTTTGAATTTTTTAGAATCGAACAATTCCTCTTTCAGAAAAGATTTCAGATTTCTCTTTTATTGTAAACTGTTGTTTTTGAAAAGAGGCATAAGACAGTTATTAATCACTGGTACGGTTTACTTTCACGTATCCTATTACAGTAATTCTTAAAAACCCTCTACTGAGAACCCTTTTGAGGATGATGTTCTCACCCCCCTACAATTTTTCCCTTTCAGGATTGGACGCAGAAGTCACGAAGAGTTTATCTAGTTGTTGTCGCGATGTTTTGTATTGCTTTAGTTATTATTTAGGGAATGCTAGGGGGACAATGACTTTGTTGAACAATATGAACAACCATCAATCAAATAAAAACACACTACACTTTCAAATTAACCCTCTAAATTTTAATATTAAAATAACCATCCGTACACTAGTAAAATGAACATCCGATATATGTATTGTTTACATTGTTTAATATTTTCATTGTTCACCTATACTTTTCCTATTATTTATTGTTCCTTCGCCTTTATCTTTATACTTTATGTAAGAGGGATAGGAATTGTACTGGTTAATGCTTGTAAAGTTATTTAATATATATATATATATATATATACATACATATATGTATGTACTCTCTATGAGTTTTTGTAAGTTGTATTAGATGTATGGATGTGCGTTACATAATAGAAGTACTTTGGAGCGGTGTTGCTATTTAAAAGTTTAAACAGACTCATATTTTAGTATTAAATAGTATAAGAATCGTCGTAATGTCCGAGCTATAAGAATCGCACAGCCGGAAGCGTGAACTTTGGTAGTTAGGGTGTTACACCAGCCTCATATTCAAATTTCTAAGTCAAACTTCTCTACTTTTTGTAATGCTTTTCTGCAGGTTATGATAAGCAATTCATTTTCATGAATTTTCTGTTAAGCATGAATTACTTAATTTAGCTTGCATTAGATCTTTTCCATCAAGAATTTGAAGGTCCAAAGGCAAAGAATGAATATATTCAAATTTTTATCCAATTTAAACTAATTTGAGGCAATTGTGGTAAAACATCTTGCATTCTTAGGCAATTGGGCTATAGGGCTTATAAACTTGAATCCCCTAAAGATTTATACAATCCATTTATTTCCATGTACTTCAATGCTGCCTATGTGACATGGTTATCCAAATATGAAGAGAGGTATGTTAAATTCAGCTATATACTTACATATTCTCTTTCAGTTGTATCAACTATGTATAATATTTTTAGTTTAAATAAATTAAAGTATATATACATATACGTTTGGAGAAATCTCTTTAATATATTAAAAGTATATCTTATTCCAAATTCTTTATAGTGAGATGTTATTTTTTCATTTATCATCTTTTACCTTAAAATAAAACCTGAAATAATTAATACTTTTCTTATTTCTTATTTATTTATTTACTTACCTAATTAATTTGTTTATATTATTAATTACCTAGAATTTCAATTCTTACTATTTTGGATTTTGATAAACTGGTACGAATAAATCTAAAACTTTTGCAAATAGCCTAGTATTGTATATAGCAGTGATTTGAGGAGCCTCATCATTTGAAAACTTGGACTTTCTTCAGCCGGCAAGGAAGAAAAATTGTTATGCTATTTTTATATTCTTTAAAAGTGCAAATCCTTTATTTTATCCTATTAAATAGAAAGATCATGTCCTTAAATTCTAAATCTTATACTAATAACTTTCAAAATTTAAAATTAGGTGTATTCTTAAAACAGTTTCAAACACAATTGTTGTCTTACTAGATTTATTTTTAAAAATTTTAATATAATCTCATATATAAATAAATTTAATAAATTATTTTCAAAAAAAAATGGTATTCGAAAAAATCTAAGAAAATAAAAAATCTTAACAAAGGATAGAGTAAGGTTTTGATTTGCTAAATTGATGATAATCATTAATTGATGACATGTTTCAATTAAGTTTCTAAATTCTGATGAAATTTTTGATTGCAATAGGATCATCAAATCATGCATTTGCTGCAGAAAATGTTGATTCTCCAATAGTTAACTCTGAGAATGAACTGAAAGAAACTATAGTTAACTTTGGGGATGAAAATAATGTACCAGGGTAAGTTCTTCGTTTCAATTCCCTTCATTTAATATGGATTTAGTCTCATTCTTTATGTGCAATACCTAGAAAAGAGTAATAGTACCAATTTGGAGAAATAATAATGAAATATTATTCCTTTTATGTTACTATTATTGCAGATATGCAATGAGTGAAAAATTGAATGCTAAGAGTGCTCTACATAGCTTGGGTGTTATCCTTCAGAAGCTTTTGGCAGATCATGCATTATCGAGTAGTTAGCAGAGCCTATTTTTTAGGGAGGATGATTCCGGAAATCTTGATGACTCGAATAATTATTTAGACGAGTATGAGTAGGTTATTTAATTACTTTACTTTGAATATTAAGTATTATTAGTGGATTATAATTTACACGAATATAAGTCTAAGTTTAGTTATTTATCTTGTCTTGAGTCTTTATGTTAGAGGATTATTTATTATTTTGATAAGTTTGTAAACTCATTATCTAATATTTAGTATAAATTTTATTTTTATATTTAAAAATTTATTTGTCTTGTTATCTAATATTCTGTATAAATTTTATTTCTATATTTAAAAGTTTATTTGCATTAGTTGTTTACTATTTTTCATATAGAAAAAGTAATTAAAACATGTAACTATTAAAATCGATGGTAAAGTTGTCTCTTTTTAAAATTAAAATAGACAAAAAAAATATAGACAAAGAATTTGTCGATATCTAAATAATTAAATCGATGGCAAATGTGTCGATTTTATTGAATCAAATATCGACGGCAACGTTGTCGATTTTATTAATCATATTATAGACAAGAATTTTGTCAATTTTATATAATAATATCGACGACAAAATTGTCGATTTTAGTAACAATGTAAAATTCTCAAAAAGCTTTAACAATGTCATGTTACCACCAAGTCAAATGTCTCTTCAATGTACATAGCGCTAATAATTATATATATCATATTAACACAATTGATTGCCACACAATTTTTTGTTGTATACTTTATATCTGATCATAATTATTATAGGCACCTTATATATTGGGTAAAATGCACAATTAAATCAAATGGAGGACTAAATTACACAATTTTACCAAATTAAAAAACATTACCAGGATCTCTCAAAAGCACATTCTTATGTAATTTGAATCAGTCTCATTCGAATTTGACAAACCAACACTAATTCAAATTAGTCCTATTCGAATTAGTAGTACTACTTATAATTCGAATTTGTCCAATTTGAATTATGCTTGCATATAGTCTTAGTGTAGTTCGAATCAGGATGACACAATTTATGCACGCTAGGATGTCCTTAGTAATTCAAATGGGCTTGCTTCGAATTAATTTTGGACCATAATAGATCGAATTAATTTACATCTATTTATATATGATCCAAGCGTATATAAAGAGTACAATAATAAAGAGTACATTTAATAATATCCATAATGAATTCAATAAAGAGTACATTCAATCATAAATAAAAAAAGAGTAAAGTATCGTTTTTAACCCCAACTTTTGGGGTAAGTTCCAAAATTGTCCCTAACGTTTCAATCGTCCTATTTAAGTTCCTAACGTTTCAAAATTGACTCAATGTTGACGGCGGGACAAAATTGAGACGATTTTGAAACGTTAGGGACTTAAATAGGACGAAAACGTTGGGGGATAAATTAAAAATGATACATAGAAATAAATTTTAATTTTATCCTTCAATAATATCAATTTTTTACTATACATAGCATTCAATTATTTTTTAATCACATCTAAATAAATTACACTTAATCATAATACTTTCATTCTAAATAAATTATTTTTTTATAATTTTACTCTTAAAGATTTTTAGTTATCATGAAATGTTTGTAGAATGACTAGTATATAAACTTGTAGGAAAGAAAAAAATAATATATATACATTAAAATATAAATTATACCTTTTGTTTCTCTAATGTATAAAAATTCTTTAAAATTATAAAAAAACAAATTTATTTAAAATGAAAGTAATGTAATTAAGTGTAATTTACTTAGATGTAATTAAAAAATAATTGAATACTATGTACCGTAAAAAATTAATATTATTGAAAGACAAAATTAAATTAAAATTTATTTTTATGTATCTTTTTTGTCCCCAACGTTTTCGTCCTATTTAAGTCCCTAATATTTCAAAATTATCTCAATTTTGTCCCGCCGTCAATTCTGTTAATGGATCCCTAACGGCAGGACAACATTGAGTCAATTTTGAAATGTTAGGGACTTCAATAGGACGATTGAAATATTAGGGATAACTTTGGAATTTACCCCAAACGTTGAGAACAAAAACGATACTTTACTCTAAAAAAATTTAAAATTTAGAATTTAGTCTTTAATATTTAAAATTAGTGAAATATTTGCCAAAAATATTATATTTTGTTGGTCAGTTAGCATTATTCAATCTATTAACCACGATAATATGCAGATGATTGATTGGTTTTCATATAAAAATATTTTTATTCTATTTAGTATTTAATTTTGATAAAATATTATTTAATTTTAAATTTTTTATTTTAATAAATGCTCAACAAATTATTAAAAAAATTAAAATTTAAAATTATAATTATAATTTTGGTAAAATTATAAAGTTTTGAATTTTTAATGACTTGTAGAAAATATTTATAATTATTATTTTTAATATTTTATAGACAATATTTATAATTATTATTTTTAGAAAATGTTTGATTTTTAATTAGTTCAGAGTATGATTTTATTTTCGTCTTTTACATCCATGTTTGAATGCAAATTTAAATACCAATAAAATAAACAAGAAAATCTTATTGGTAAATTTGTTCACATGAGTTAACATATATAGCTTATTTAATTTGTGATTTTTTTTTACGTAAAACGAATGTAGAAAAAGTGTTATGAGTTTAAGTAACAATTATTTAAACATATGTAGCTTAAGATAGTAGTGTTTACTTAACTAGATTATACCCATATGGTTATTAGTAAAGAAAACATTCCAATATGTGGTAATATGCATTTTGCAACGGTTCGGCGGTTTAAACAAAACCGCTGCAAAATGTAAAACAATAACTCACCCGACGGTACATATAGCTGCGGTTTTCGAAAAGACGCCACTAAATACAAGCCTGATTGAAATATAGCGACGGTTCGAGAAAAATCGCCGCTAAATGTTGTTCTGATTGCAGCCCCAACCAATAACCACCGCTATAAGTGTCGCAAAATTGCCGCCGCTATATGCCGAAATTGTTGTAGTGAAATTTTACTTATTTAGGAGCTATATAGGAGAATGAACTAAAACTCTTAATCATTACTTGTTTCAAAAAATCAAAATGATGAAAGCATCTTTAAAAAAAAATTTAAAGCATGACAAAAAAAATTCAAGTATTATATATATTAAGAGGAATATAAATAGTGTTACAAATTGTATGGCTAAAGCAGCTGCTTCTGACACGGACATTTACTTGAATTGGAGTTAATTAACCATTGAGTGAGCTTCAATAACTAATAGATTTAGATATGAACCTAACCAATTAATTTAGTTTTGTCTTTGTTTTTTTTTTCTTTTTTTTTTGTCTA
>NC_029780.3:107729679-107736536 GCF_000817695.3 Arachis duranensis | reverse complement strand
TTTGTCTAGTCACCAATATATATATTTTAAAGATCAAATCTTGACATAGTATTTCGTGATTTTTTTGTTAATAGCCAAAATTTCTTTAAAAAATAAAAAAATGTGGTAGATCGAATTTTACTTTAATTTTTAAAAATATTTTTATTTTTTAAAAATAATTTTTATCAATATTTAAATCTTTGAGAATGTATTTGGTAGCCTACCCTTGTAATAAATTTACCAATAACTGGACAACACATTACTTCCAATATAGCTAGTTAGTATGAGTTAGAAATTTAGAATAGGGATAAGTATAATTTTGGTCCCTAACGTAGAGGTTGAAAATTTATTTTGTTTTGGGCCTTTTTTCGCTACAAAATGGTCCCTAAGGTTTCAGTTTGTTTTTAAACCGTCCTTCAAACCAAAATTCCTCTATCCTTTCTTCCCCAAAATCATGCAAAACACCAGTAGAAGCACCAGCAAAAGCACAAGCAGAAGCACCAGTAGAAACAACAACAGTTATTAATTAAACAAAGCAGCAGCAAGACGACAACAACAACAACAATGAATCACCAATAAAACAATAATGGAATTAAGTAGAAACAGAAGAAGTAGGAGTAGAAACAGAGCAACAACAACAATAAAAATAAAACAATATAACAAATCAAGCAACCAAAAACAACAATAATAAAAAACCAACAACATAATCAAAGCAAAAGTAGAATGGAAGAAAGGCGGGCAGGCAGTTACGGCATTTTCTGTATCCCTTTCTTTCCTCTTTTTTTTTATTTATTTTATATTTATTTTATTTTATAATTTTTTAATGAGGGATAATTTAGTAGTAAAAAATAAAATTGGTAAAAAGCACAATTTTAAAATAAACTGAAATTTTTGGGACCATTTTATAGCGAAAAAAGATCAGGGACGAAATAAATTTTCAACTTTTACGTTGGGGACCAAAATCATACTTATCTCTTTTGAATACAAATCAATTTGATTTATGCAACTTTACCAAATTAATTATTCCAATAACAAAATCCAATGGATCTTAATTATGTGAGTACTTAACATTTTGGTCTAAAATGAAAAAATTTGATAAAGTGGTAAAGTAAAAAGTTAATTACTCTTAAATTAAGATAATTAAACACACATTTAATGAAAGTGACAAAGTCAATAATAATTAACTTATCACTTTATTATTTTACTAACTTTCTCACTTTGAAAGATCTAAATTTTTTCATTTCAATTCATAATAAGTGTTTTTTATTTTATTTTTTAGATTAATTGGAATCGACAAATAAATTTGAACACAAGTTCTTGGTATTTTAATTTCTAGTGCAACTAGGTATCCATCATAATTCATCCTTTAATCAACCATTATTTATTGTAATAATTATTTTTAGATATTATGTCTTAAATCTTTTCTCATATATTTAAATTCTAAAATTATACCTCTTTAAAGTTAAAATATTTAAATTTAAATTTAAACCTAACAAAACAAAAATAACAAACGAAAATCAAACTCTAACCAAACTGAAATTAAAGTAATACTATCAAAATTATTGTTTTTTTTTTCAAGACTAGAATATATGATTTTTTCAATTCTAATTAACAAGAGTAATGAACATAATTATTTTTTGGATGAGTTTCAGATGTGTTAAGAAATTATCTAGTGTTCAATTTTATAATTTTCGATGTGTTGTAAAATTATTTATATTAAAAATATAAATATGGATTTGAACAAATTTTGGATGTGTTAAAAATTTATTTTTG
The DNA here is from genome assembly GCF_000817695.3 of Arachis duranensis. Lineage (NCBI taxonomy): Eukaryota > Viridiplantae > Streptophyta > Magnoliopsida > Fabales > Fabaceae > Arachis > Arachis duranensis. Next base: position 107,734,784 of record NC_029780.3, on the reverse strand, counting down.
TTAAGAAAAATATAAGTACAAATTTAATAAATTTTTTGTGTGTTCAAAAATATTTTACGTATTATTTTATTATTTTAGATGTGTTATGAACATATGTAAAATAATAAAAAAAATTACCACAAAAACATTCACCCAAGAAAGAAAAAATAATAATATTTAAACACATATGAAATTAAAATATAGTTGGATACAGAAGAGAAGAGGTAATATTATTTAGTTAATAAGTTAATCTTATTATTTATTATTTTAGATGTGTTGTAAACATATTTAAAATATTATATTAAATTTTCACAACACATCTAAAATAATATAATTGTATACTATCTGAATTATGAATATATCCAAAATTGAAGTCACATTTTTAAAATATATATATAATTAAACTAGATTTATTATAATAGAACGAAGATAAAAATATCAAAAGAAAAAGTTAAAAAGGGCACTAGAGTAAAAGAAAATATAAATTACTCAAAATATTTTGATTTTTTTGATAAATTTACTCAAACAAATTAAAATATAAATTATTTTATTTGTAGCAACTCTATTATTAAAATTTTAAGGTACCTGATGACACTAATTTTGAACAACTCAAGGCCAATATACACAACGGGGTTCTGCTTATCACTGTTTCCAAGTATCAACAACAACAACGTAACAAACCTCCAACATTAAGGTCGTTGAGATTGAAGGTTCTGATTGATTCTCTATTTGCTTGCTTTACTATATTGTTTCCGTTTCACTTTCACTAATGCTGTGTGCTTGTTATCGCTGTTAAAAATGTAACGTAAAAGAAGAAAGAAGAAACCGTATTTCTTGTATGAAGTAACGTAAAAGAAGGAAGGAAATAATAAGTTAATAACTAACTATTAAGTAGATAGAAAGTTAGAGAAATTTTAGTTTTTAATATTTAAATTAAGTTTAATTATAAATATATATCTAAAAAATAAGAATATATTTTAATAAAAAAATTAAATAATATTAAAAGCTGAGTAAAAGTTAAATTTTGTTATATAAGTAGCATTTTCTTTTAATTTCATGGAGGTGTTTGTGTATGTAGGAAGTGGAGAGTATCACGCCACCTAAGGTAAAGGAACAATTGAACTCAAACAATTTGACACCTAGAGAATTGTTCACAAAGCAACATAGGGATTTGGTGAAGGAAGGTGAGAAATGGACCAAAGAAACGGCAAGTTCTTGTGCTCTTGTAGCTATGTTGTTTATAATATCAGATGCAGTGTCACTCTTCTCTTTTACAACTTCCCTGCTTGTGTTTCTGGGGCTCCTCACTTCTCGCTATGCAGAGGATGATTTTCTCGAGTCACTGCCCAAAAAGCTCATCATAGGCCTTTCCGCTATGTTCATCTCTCTTGCAACTATGATAGCTGCCTTTTGTGCCGCTCTTTTTCTTATGCTACATAGCCGATCATGGATTGTCACTTCCATCATTCTGCTTGCTTCTGTTCCAGTTGCTTTATACATTTGGTTGCAGTTTCTATTGCTCGTTCTGATCTTTAAGTCAACCTATGGACCAGGCATCTTTGATAGAATTATTAAGCCTTGGCTTTGAGACTAAAAGCTAGTTAAGTAGCTATAGTGTGGTGTTGAACTTTGATGAATCCTTATTTTATTTGAGCATTTCAATATAATTATCATTTACAAGCATTATGGGTAAAAAAATAAAAGATAACCATTTTCATTGGCTCTAATATTTTACGTGGGCGGTTACAAATTGCTATATAAATTATAATTGGTTGCTTTGTACGTCTTCTAGTGATTTCTTAATTGCTCTTACATCATAGAGATTATTTGTCCAAGTTTCATGGTATAATTGTTCTCGTATCTTTTTCTTTTTCATCATATTCCAAGGTTCATACTATAATTGTCCACGGTGATTACATGTTAGATTTAGTGTTAAGTGGCGTGATGAATATTAGGTAAAATATTGCTGATTCAAAGAATATAAATAAAATTATTATATGCACATAAAAAATTAACTATAAAATCACTTATTATATTTTTGTATATAAATATATATATTTTATACTGATAATTAATTTTTTAGGGTAATTATTTAAATCAATTTTAAAAAAAAAACAACTCCAAAATTTTACTTCGACAAAAAAATCAGTACCCAATTCATTTTTCAGCAGAATAATTGTTTAAATCAGTCTCAAAGATTTGAAAAACAGACATTTTAGTTTCCAAAAAAATAAATACACAAATTAATCTCAATATTTTTTTTGTCAGATATAACAGTCTCCCATCCACAAAAAATATAAAATAAAATAAAATTCTTTTTATTATTATTAATTGTATAATAANATTCATTCAATAAAAACAATAATCATGTTCAATAAAATTATTAGAGATTATTCTAAAAAAATCAAAATTAAAATTATTTGATATTTTTGTATTTAATATAATTAAAAGATGTCCTATTTTAAAAAACATGTTTGTAATTTGGATTTCATAGCATTATTATTCACTTTGTTTGTTTTTAATGAAAAGATATCAATATATTAGTCTCATCATCTACATGCACAAAACTAAGATAATAATAATAATGGTTGACATATAGTAAAAGTAAAATGGATGGGAGACTGATATGTTTGACAAAGAAAAACGTTAAGAATTAGTCTATGTATTAATTTTTTTTAGAGATTAAAATGTCTGTTTTTAATATTTTTAAAAACTAATTTAAATAATTATTCTGTCAAAAAATAAACTGAGATTAATTTATCTGTTAGAACAGAATTTTAAAAATTAATTTTTATATTAAATTTTTAAAAACTAAAATATTTATTTTTTTAATTTTTGGAGACTAATTTAATTATTTTTTTACAGAAAAGATCTGCATACAAGCCCTAATGGCTTGTATGCTTTACAAGTTCATTAACCAATAAACCCTCAAAACGCACTGCAACCCTACGTCCAATACACGCGCTATATAACTACCAAATTTAAAAGATTTGTTTCCTTTCTTCATTCTTCTTCTCGTTCTTCTTCTTCTGGTTCTTCTTCTTCTCGTTCTTCTCTCCTTATTTCTAGATTTGTTTCGTTCTTCGTTCTTCTCCTCGTTCTTCGTTCTTCTTCTCGTTCTTCTTATTCTCGTTCTTCTTCTTCTTCTTCTTCTCGTTTTTGTTTACTGAAATCAAAGTTTGGATTCGTTTTGAAGATAATGATTGATTCAACGTCAGATTCTCAGCTGAATCAGGGCGAAGTGGATTATGAATTTGAATCTAACAAAGTCTCTGAGGTTTGATTTACATACGTTTACTCTGAATTTTGTTGTAGTAATTTCTATAGCATTGTGTAGCTGAATAATTCGTGAACATTGATTATGAGACTAACGCGTCAACATAAATATGTGGATTGAATGTAATGTATTAGTTTTAATTGATTATCTGGAATTTATAGGAGATGCTCGGGTGCAGATCAGAACTTTTTTGGGTGTATTTGTTACAGTAGTGTGGGTGTATTTACATTTATGGCTTTTTCTGTTATTTTAGCTGAGTTGTTGTCGTTCGGGTGTATTATATCAGACATGATTGGGTGTGTTTTTTGTTTTTTGTGACAGTGTATTCTGCAGCATGTGTGTTACAACTTATGGCTTTTATTTTAGCTGAGTTGTTGGTGTTCGGGTGTATTATATTTGCAATAGTTGGGTGTATTTATAGTTTTTGACATGGTGTATTCTGCAGCCTCTCTCTATTGTTGATGACCAGTTTATTCCGAAGGTTGGAATGACCTTTACCACCCTTGAAGATGCTGAAAAATTTTACAGGAACTACGCCAAGGTTGCAGGTTTTTCTACAAGAGTTCGGTACACAAATAGGAATGGAAACGAGATTAAGAATCAATTGATTACATGTAGCAGAGAGGAAAAATAGAAATCTAAAATATCTTTGACCAAGAAGACTAATCCAACAGCCGGTTTAAACTGTCCTGCAAGAATTTATATACACACATTGAAGGATGTTGGTGCTTAGATCATTTCAAAGGTTGTGCTGGATCATTCACACCCCTGCTGTCCAAGTAAAGCAAAGATGCTCAAACAGCACAGGAAACTAAGCATGTCCATTCGTCGTACAATAGAGAATAACGAGGAGGTCGGTATCAGACCAAGCAAAACCTACCAATCATTTGTTGCGGCTGCCGGGGGTCACCGCGAGTTAACTTTTATCGAAAAGGACGTGAGGAATTACATTACCAGGAAAGTGCGGAATGTTTCCGAACAAGAAGATGCAAAGGAATTCGGGAAATATTTGTTAAGAATGAAAGAGAAGAATCAGAATTTCTTTTTTGAGCTTCAACTCGAGGAGGATTAATCGATTAAGCTGGCTTTTTGGGCCGATGCAAGAAGTAGAGCTGCTTTTGAGTATTTTGGAGACGTCATTTCATTTGACACCACCTACAATACAAATAGGTAACAAACTACCCCTGTTTATGATGCTAAATTAATGTATTTTTATGAATCCGCAGCAGAGGTGTATATTGGCTGTTTTTTGGGTGTATACGAAGCATGTGTTTGGGTGTACCTAATGATTTTGCATTCTGCATTATGGTAATTTGTTTTCAGGTATAATTTGGTCTGTGGTTCTTTTGTCGGGGTGAATCACCACGGTCAGTCAACACTTCTCGGATGCTCTTTGATGAAAAATGAAGAAATTGAATCATTCAAATGGTTATTTCAATGTTGGTTTCGTTGCATGGGAGGAAACGCTCTGAAAGGGTTTCTCACCGATCAATGTGCATCAATAAAAAGGGCTTTAGAGGCCTGTATGCCAACAACAATTCACCGTTGGTGTATTTGGCACATCATGAAGAAGATTCCAAGCAAATTAAACAGGTACAAGGGACATGCAGATATTGAATGAGAAATGAGCCAAATTGTTTTTAGCTCTCATAGCAAAGACTCATTCGATAGGAATTGGAATGATTTTTTGCTGAATTTTGGTCTTCTGGACAACAAGTGGCTTTCGGGTAAGAATGATTTTCTGCTGAATTTTGGTCTTGTGGAGAACAAGTGGCTTTCAGGTAATGTTTGTTTAAAATCTGCAGCAAAGGTGTAAATTGCATGTTTTTTCGGGTGTATTCATAGTCTT
>NC_029780.3:107705131-107729439 GCF_000817695.3 Arachis duranensis | reverse complement strand
GAGAGAATCAGATGCTGCAGATTTTCATACGGTCATACCGTGTGCAACCAAATCCTCCATTGAAGCTTAGTTTCAAGATGTGTACACTCATCAAAAGTTTAGGGAAGTCCAAGCGCAATTCAGAGGAAAGGCGAATTACATCACCAGATTAACGAATTCCGCTCTAGGCTATTCAGTATACAAAGTCGGAGAACAAGTTTCCAGCTCAATATTCAATAAGTTTGTGGTTACTTACGACTCAGTTGCAGCCGAGGTGAAATGCCAACGCTTATTATTCGAGTCGAGAGGGATACTGTGTCGTCACGCACTAAGCGTGTTAAGCTTTGAACAAGTAAGCCAAGTGTCACCAAGATATATACTGGAACGATGGAGCAAGAAGGTAAAAAGGCGACACACACACATCAAGAGCAGCCACGACGAGCCACTGATGGAGCCAAGAAGCAAGAGGTTTGACCAAATGGTTTTTTGTTCGCAAAATATTTGCGAATTTGCATCCGAATCGGAGGAGCTGAGTGCAATTCTGCACCGTGCGTACGATAACGTCATGGCTGAGATGGAATCATTAAAAGCCAAAAGGAAGGGGACATCTTCTTTATCCCACGAAGATGCCAACTTGGAATCCGTTAACGAGCTTCAAAGCCCGCAAAGGATCCGAACAAGAGGACGTCCAAAAAATAGGCTAGGTTCAAAGTTGGACAAACAGATTGCAAATGCCACAAAGAAGAAGAAAACAAAAGTTTTAAGCGAGGTAAAAGTAATGTTCTTTAAATTTGTGTTGAGTTTATTTTTCGCGTTAATAGTTTAGCTAATAAGTGAGTGTTATATTCAGATAAACCTGTTTGATGCTGCATCAGTGTTGCATTCAAATTTCAGCCAATATCAAGGACATGTTATGAATTATCAGTTTACGGTACCAGCAGCAGGGGATAACTCTTTGGGTGTATAGTTTTACAGAATATGGGTGTAAAAGCACTGTTTCTCTTGGGTGCATTTTTGTGAATTCACATTTTACATTTTAAGTGTTTAAGGTTCAGGGTTTTAGTCTCAAAGCATCATGGGGGGATAGATTTCAGGGTGTATATTCAACTTTATTTGGGTTTAAAAAATCGCAAGTTATGGGTGTATATTTGATTTGATGTTTTTCTTCATATTTTAGTACCTCTAATTCATACATTTTGAATACAGCACAGACAGTTTAACAGCACAGATAGTTTGGGTGTATATTTTAAGCAATCTTGGGTGTATATTAAACTCCCGTTGGGTGTAAAATTTATAATCTGTGTTTAGATCTGCCTTGATATTTTCCTTCATATTTAACCACCTGTAATACAGCTTTTGAATACAGCACAGACAGTTTAACAACACATATAGTTTAACTATGGAAAAAAATTTCACTGAATAGAAGTTGGTGCATTACTCCCTCTAATTGCTTCAGCTCTGTCTTTATTCATTTCACTGAATAGTATCCGGGAAGCATATTCTATTCTATAGTGGTCCACCTCGTCCTACAATTAAAAAGTATATTCTGTTTAAACAGCAATATTAATTCAGTAAAGTAATACAGAGTTATATAGTTCTAAAGACAGTTACCTGTTTCCAATTATCCCATTCATACTTTCCCTTTTTAATGTTTTCCGGCTCAATTAACTCAAGCCACTTCATAACGTAGATAGCGCAGTCATATCTGAAAATGAAGAAAATAAATTACAAATCTCATTTAGGAAAGTTTAATGTTCATAGTCACAAATTTATACGTTGATTTTTGGTCTGATATCTTAACGTATGATGCTTTAATTTCCTTCTCCTTCTCGCCTTTCTTCAAAGGTTCCCCGCCAATATATGCTCTCATTCTTGAAATTACATATCCCTTAAATACCAAAACAAATCAGTAATACACCCGAATGAAATACACCCAAATGAATGCAAACAATGATTATTTAGAACATACTAAAGATATAAAATACACCCAAATGAATGCACAAGATACAACCAACTGAATAAACAATATACACCCAACTTGATTAACAAAATACACCCAAATAGTACCATAAAATACACCCAAAGGAGAACACAGAGCCAACTTACAGTGAATTTATTAAGCTGCTTTCTCTAATCGCTTGGAGCTTTCTTGTGTAGCGGGTCAAGTATATGAAATCTCCGCTTTCTTGTATCAATCACCCATAACCACCAATGGTCCGCGTGGTAAACAGGTGCAAAAATTTGAAGGATTGCCATATTTCAACAGTGTGTTGTTTTATTTGGCATATAAGTAAAGAACGGTACTAACAAATTTTACAAATGAAAACTTACATATGGATGCGAAGTTAATTTTTTTGCATCTATGAAGGGAATAAAACTTGGGTAGTCTTCCACCCTAAATTCTTTATTGGTTTTAGGTGATATGAATTCCCCGTTTGGGTACTTCGAAATGGCCATGTTCTGCAATAATTGTGAAACAACAAATGAAATACTGAAAATACACCCAAGTGAATACTATAAATACACCCAAATGACTACACAACTTACACCCAACTGAACTTAAAAAATACACCCAAATGAATACAGAAAATACACCCAAAATTCGTAGAAGTAACACTTATCACAATATCGGGGGGGGAGACAGTATACTTATTCTTGAAACCTTTTATCTTTTGTCTGGTTGAGGATGAGGCACATGGCAGATACAATCTAGAAATATATGCCGAAATCAATTTATATTAATAAACATTGCAGTAAACTTTGGTGTAAAAACATTAATGTTAATCTAATATTACCTCAGCTTCTATAAAAGTTGCTGCCTGGAGTGATGCAATGTGCATTTTTGTCAAAATGTATTTATCTTGGGCCATCAGAGTGCACATGTTTACATACTCGTTAGTTCTGCCATCTGCGTATGTCTTCACTCGCGTCCCCTAGATGTAGCACTTCTATTTCATATCATCCGCATTCAGATTTATTCCCGCAGGAGTTTCAAACCTCCCAGAACTTTCTCCCCCAGTCTCCTTTGAATTTGTGGACTTTTACTTTCTTCTTTCGCTGCATTTCTTGCTATTTTTTGTACCAAATTATCTAATTGTTCTAGCAAATTTGCATCTTCTGGAGATTTTGCCCTTTCTGCCTCCTGCGTTGACGCTCCCTCCTGCGTTGATGCTTCTTCTTGGCTTGAATCAGTGAGGCCAAGGCTGAATGATGGCATCTGATCTGTTCTAGGAGCATACGATGTTGTCCGTGCCATCATCAATAGGGTAGCAGCGTCTTCTGCAGCGGGATAACTGCGTCATCATGTATAACATATTACAAGAATAAGAATATACGGATGATAAGCAAAGACTGATTTCAGTCTGATGAACTTACATTTTAGTTGGAGCTGGGGAAAGCGTGGGTGTGCTTTCTTGAAGTTGTTGGGGGGTTCAAGAGTGCTGCACAGTTACACACAAATTAATCATGGCGTAAAAAAACTATTCAGGAATAATATACACCCAAACTGTTAGCATATATACACCCGAACCATAACCCAATATACACTCAAACTCTAAACAAATAATACTATTTGTTACGGTTTTTGTAGTTCCTTCAATTTGTAGCAGAGGGGTTGGTTCAAAATCTGTCTCAGGTGTTTCTTCAAATTCCGGCACAGTGGTTGTTTGGGACACTGGCACAAAAACTTGAATCGAAACTCTAAACAAGAAGAAAAATGAAAGGTTAACAACGCCTTTGAAAATAATAAGGTTATAAGGTTGAAATATTCTTGAAAAACTCACATTGCAAATGCTTCCGACGGTGTCTGTTCCCTCACAACCATCATATTCGAATCAGCCGGCTCACTGGCTGACTGTTGAACCGGACTCAACCTAAAATACACCCAAAGAAAGTCAATAAATACACCCGAACAGTTCAAAAAGAAGACAAGCTTTATTTTTTGAGAACTTACATACTTGCAGTTTTTGCTTTTTTTTCCTCCCTTTTTTTTCTCGAATAAAATAATAAAGGGCTTTTTTTCTAAAAAAAATATATACAGAATTAGAAGTAGAAGGTAATAGAAGAACAAAAGTAACGGTTATTTGAAAGAGAAATTACATGCTCTCTGCCGGCTTGTTTACACTACTTTGTTCTGTGCATCCTTGAGAGGAAGGATCATTACTTCCCAAGTTCACATCCAGTATTCTAAACAGATTTTATGTTATTCAGACAAAATATGATACAGGTATAAAATAGACCCAAATGAATGCACAAGCTACAACCAACAAAATGGACAATATACACCCAACACAACAAACGAAATACACCCAACTTAATAAACAACATACACCCAACTTGATCAATAAAATACACCCAAATCATGATAACAAGATTTTATTAAATAAATCTTCTTACATTTCAGAGGAGACATAGCGACCTTCTGTCGATCGCAGGTCAGCTTCGTTCTGCCTGCAAAACAAGAAACAATTATTAGCAAAGAAAACACACTAAAATCTAAAATATACACCCCAACAAGACATACCCCTCTGCTGCAGATTTTCATCGATTCCCCTTAATAATTCATCTAGATCTTCACTTCCTATTTCATATCTCTCACTATATTCATAAAAGAAGATGTTAACAAAAATAATTATGATGATAGATGGTAATATAGCTTACGAGGTACTATACCCATCATTGTATTGATCTTCTTCAGGAGATGAATGCTCAACAACAACCTTTTTCTTTTTGGATTGTTTTCTGGGTGGAAAAAACAAGTATGAATCAGAAATAAAAAATTAATTTTATCACAGAATATTATCCAAAGAAGTGCTTACTTTTTTGGTGTTCTTTGTGTCTTTTTCTTTTTCTTTTGCTTTTCCACCGGTGATGATTCTTCGCTTCTATAAGTTAATAAGAGACACTTCAGTTAATACACGAAATCTTTATAATGAGGCCAAAAAAAAGGAGTAATAATTTCAGAACATTACTCATCACTTGATTCAGATTCTGAATCAGAATCTGAATCCTCTTGACTCTTCTTTCTTTTTTTGGAGTCCATTCTGGAAGGCATACAATCATTATTTAGAACATACTAAAGATATAAAATACACCCAAATGAATGCACAAGATACAACTAACTGGATCAAAAATATACACCCAACATAATAAGCAACATACACCCAACTTGATAAACAAAATACACCCAAATGGTTCCATAAAATACACCCAAGTCGACGAAGAAATTACACCCAATTATGGTACTTACTTTTTTCCTTTTTTGCTGGGTTGTTTTCTTGGTGAATCCTATGAGTCTTCTTGAGTCTCAGACTCAGAGGTAGAACTATCACTGTCAGTTGTTTCTGTCTCTGAAAACAATGTTGAACTCGCCTTCCTTTTTTTGTTTTTTTGATTTCTTGTTTTTTTCTTTTTTCTCTATTTTTTTCATTTTCTCTCTTGTTTCCGCCATCTTTACAATCCCCTAAAACATTAGATATTTTATTTAGCAGCATTCAGGTAAATAAAATACACCCAACATATTATGTTCACTTACCAAAATTTCCTCTATTTCTGCACTCATTCTTTCGACCAACTGCTCCTTACTCCAGTTGGCAATCCAGGGTTTTGGCGGTCTTTCAGCCCTCTTCTTGCCCTTGTTTTTAGAAAGATGAAAGTAAATTATCATCAGGGCAAAGAGGCAGCCATCAATTGCCTTCTTCTTTTTTTTCTTGTAGTCGGTTATGCCCTTGACCATAAAGGTTAAAACATGCCCCCCCAGTTTCGCTCCGTTATGCTGTCCATCTCAAAAATTGGGGCCAGGTGCACAGGCGAGATTTTATTTATTGTCGTTGGTAAAAGGAATGCCATCTGTATATAGAGGATGAAAATCCTCTTGAACATTAGGCGTTCCTCTTCATTACCAACGCCAATATCCATCATCTCATCTGTAAGACTTTTGAGGGTCTTACCTTGGAATCTTCTAAAAATTACTTTGTCATCCTCAGAAAGTTTCTTATAATCGACTTTCTGAGGAAATAGATCTCCTACAAAAACGAAAACAACAAAGTATCAAATTCGGTTCAAATACACTCAAGCATCTACTTAAATACACCCAAGCATCAGTTAATATACACCTATAGTTTTTAGCGAGTTACCTGTTGCATTGATGCCAAGCGCATCACCTATTTTTCTTGGTGTTATTTTAAAAGAACTGTATCCCATTTTCAGTCTGTTCTCCCCTAGTTTGAAGTTGTTAGCCAGCTCCCTTAACACTTGGTGATGCACCCTTAGTGGTGGGATGTGCATCAAGCCACCGAATCCCAAATCCCTCACAATTGTTTTCTTTTCCTCACTCATGTTTCTGAATTTATTACTTAAGAGATGTGTTGCACACTTAAGGTCTTTTGTTTGCTGTAAACAAAAATAAAATTATAGTCAGATATAATTCTATTATATAAAACTGATTTCATGTAAGACATATATTTGTTCTTACATTTCTTTCAGGTTGGTTTCTCACTGCCATTTTCTCTGAAATGAAAAATACACCCAAAGATATCAGTAAGATACACCCATATATATGAGTTAGATACACCCATTGATAACAGTAAGATACACCCATATATATCAATCAGATACACCCATAGATATGAATTAGATACACCCAACAATTTATGCCATATACACCTAACAAGTTACTCCATATACACCCACTAAATTATGCAATATACACCCAAGAACAACCAATATTACAAGGACAAGAAATATCAGAATAGTTGCAACAGTTGGTTATATTACACTATATCAGTTCAGAAATTTACATCCAACAAATTATGCCATATACGCCCAACAAATTACGCAATATACTCCTAAAAATCAGTTACGACAAGAACTAGAACAAGAAGATCAGTAAAGCATAGAATAACTAAGAAGAACAGTAAAACCTAGAACCAAGAAGAACATTAAAACGTAAAACAAGAAGAATATTAAAAACAGTAAAATGAGAGATAGAACAAGAATAAAAGTAAAACCTAGAAGAACGTAGAAGAACAGTAAAACCTAGTTCTTCGATTTCGAAATGTGAAAAATCTACAAGATGAGTAAAATAATAACGTACCTTGAGTAATATTTCTTCGTTTTCTGTTGAAATTGTTGATCGAGAGTTTTATCTTTTGTTGATGGTTTCTGCTAATCTCTGCGATGAGTTCTATCTTTTCGGTTTGGAATGTTGCTCGAAGTTTGAAGGTTTGTGTTTTGTTCGAAGGAGAAGTGAAAGAGTGCGCCATAACGAGCGCCTTTTGCGAAGCGTAACGGTTGAATTATGCGCGTGGCACTGACGCTCCATTTAAAGGGAGTGAGTGCGCGTGTCTTTATCTTGGACTGGGCCAATTTGTAACACTTATAGGCCTTTTTTGCTTGTATGTATAGCAGTCTCCATTTTTTTAACAGAATGTAACTAATTTTTTAATTATTGAACTGTAATAACGACTTATTTAATCCAAATTGGCCTATGGACTAAAATCAAATAAGATTTAGGGAACGAAAATGAGTTTAAACTAAGCACAATTAATTTACAGGAAAAAAATTTGAAAATACGTTGGGTTGGCCTCCACTCAATGAAGCTGCAGCCAAGGATCAGCTGCCACGTGGCTTTCATCTCTAATACTAACACTAACTAACTCTTATTTTGTCTTTTCTGCCTCTTTGCTGATCCCGCTTTCCACCTTGCATTAGCTGATTTGTTTGTTTTATAAAGCAATGAGATCTTGCTTCTTTAATTTTCTTCCAATCTAGAGGGTGGTTAAGAAATAATAAAGATTAAAATAAAAAATGGCTAACTTATATAATATAAAATTTAATTTTGATATATAAAAAATAGTTTCATACGTATATTCAATTACGTAATATCACACAGTAAAAATAACTATTTTTTATATTAACTGCATAAATGATCATTTAAAAGAATGAATGTGATTACACAATTTATATCTTTTTTTACTTTTTTAAATTTTGAGTTATAAGATACACGATCTTTCTTTTTTTAATTATGTTTCTTCTTTTGGTTACAACACATATATACATAATCTATAAGCTTTAATTAGAAAAAGTATAAGAAATCAACTATAAAATAAGTTAATTAAGCTAATTTTTTTTTGTTTTTGATTTTAAAATTTAAAAACTTAAATTAATTAATTTTCTAAAAAAATCGAATTAATATTTAAAAGCAACAAGAACTTAGCCACCACGCTACTACGTACTAGATTAGTGTAGTGTGTAGAGCAACCAAGAAGACGCAACCGTGACTGATTTTATATATATAGCTATAAAATAATTTCATCCTCCACATTATAGGAAACAACCTAATTCTGTGATTGTTTTAGTGAGTGAACACATACATAACAAGTGCAGGTGTTGCCAATGGACAATCAGCAACATTCTGATTGTGACAAGGACATTCCAAACCCATCACATTCACACGCTAGAAAAATTCCCGAAGGAATCACATCATCGAACCAAGGTTTCTTTTTTTAATTTCCTTACGTTGCTTTCCTTTTTGTTTTTATTTTGAGGGGTGTTAGGGGCAGCAACTTTTGTGATTTGTAGTCATCAAGTAGTCATCAATAATATTTTTAATGGTATGAGATTTCATCCAATGCTGTGAGACTCACTTTTTTTTTGCTGGTTACATACTGGCCAAAATTTAATAAAAGTGCTTGCTTCTAAACTTTTTTTTATCTCCTATCTTTTAATCTAGATATTTTTTTCAACCTATATTGTTATATGATTATTTGTTGTTATCTGCTAGTACTCAATTTTCTTTTAGGTATTAACATTTACCAAATATTTGAAATAATGTACTCTTTGTCCCTGTATTCTAAAAATACATTAGCTAAACATAAATTAATAGTTCTGTACTTAACCAGTATTTTATTTTACCTGTGATTCATGTTTTTTAAGCCTTTTAATTTCTCGAAAATAATCAGGGCTAACAAGTTTTATTCGGGAATATCGTCCGTTACACGAAGCACTGAGAAAAGGTGATTTAGCCGAGATTGAAAAATATCTCATCAAAGACCATCCAGGATCACTTTGTGCAAAAATCACTTCTAATCACGAAACAGCACTTCACATTGCAATCATGTTTGGCCATCTAGACATCGCTAAGAGACTGGTGGAGTTGATGTCAGAAGAAGATCTTGCGTTGAAGAGCAGAAATGGCACCACCGCGCTTCACCTTGTTACTCTTCTCATTGAGGACAAAGACAAGATCATTGATGTTGCAAAGTGCATGGTTGAAAAGAACAAGAGATTAGTTACTTTGAGCGATGCACATGATTGGTTGCCGGTGACTCTGGCCCTTGACCTCGGCCACACTGAAATGGCTCGCTACCTTTACTCCCAAACCCCGTTTGAATTTTTCCAACCTCGACTTGGGAAACATGGTGTTGTGTTCCTCGTCCAATGCTACTACACCAACTTGTTTGGTAAGAGTTACACTACTATTATAAAAAATATTTTTAATGATAATTTATTTTATTTTTAGCAATAATAATTAGGTATTAATTGTCTTATATTTGTCACTAAAAAATTTTAGCGATAATTTTTTAATTATCGATATTTTTTTAATAGCCACAAAAAATATATAATTGTCATTATAATATATAATAATAATAATAATAACAAAATATAATTATTGCAAAAAAAATATTAATAAAATAAAATATACAATAATCATTATATTATTATCACTAAAAATTTATTACTAAAAATGATTTTTATTAATGTATTAGTTGGTTTACTTACATTCTTTTTTAAATTGGAATTGAAATTTTTCGTTCTACCGTACAAAACTTAATATATTTAATTAAACTATTTAATATAATACATATATATTAATATTTAATTATTATTTTAATAGGAAAACAATTTTACATGGTAGTCCCCTTGTCATAATTAACACTGTAATATATTAAGAGAAATGTTAAAAGACTATTAAATTTATCATTTTTAGTTATTAGTTAGTTATTAATATTTAAAAATATAAGATAAAATATGTTGTTAGATTACTAAAATAAAAAAATTAAACTAGAAGAATTAAATAATAATAATTAAATGATAACTAAAAATAAAAAATTTTAATGATTCCTAACATTTTTCGTATATTAATATTGCAACTACAATTGAGATCAATAATTAAGATTGTATGATCGATCGAAATTCAAAAAAATGTTGTATCCCCTTTCAATGATGGATCGTTTGATTTATATATAAATTTACACTAATTTAATTTTGTCAGCCAATCAATAATACTATGAAAATAAAAATAATAATAAAAACTTATTTAGTATTTACTAAATATTATAATAATTAATAAATACTAAATAAAAATAAATTTTAGTTATTTTTATCTAATTTTTTTTTTTTGTTATCAAATACTTTTGTTGATCTATATATCCATGCATGATTATTCCATGTAAAAAGTTTAAGATAACGTTATATTTATTATTTTTAATACAATGACGGGAATAGATATAGCCCTGGATTTGATCGACCGTTGTCCAAAATTAGTAGTAACTGATGGTAGAAGGGGGTTAAACTTTTTGGAGATGTTAGCAAACATGCCTTCGGAATTATTGCTAAAGAAAAACGTACCATTCTGGAAACGATGGCTAAACCCAGGTAAGTAGTATCTTATTTTTTATTTATTTTTTTAATTATTTTCTTTTTCTTTATACTAAATTCGACTAAATTTTTAAAGTGGTTTTAAATTCGGCTCGTATATTAATTTGATCCTGCAATTCTAATTGCACTAATTTAAACCTACAGATTGAACTCCAGAAAACATATTAGTTCCTTAATTTATTTTTGACGTGAGTCACTTCTTGTTATAAGTTCCTCTGCTACCGCACTATATATTTCTTCCAATATTCTCTTCTCTTTCTCCACTTCTACGGCCACAAATTAGGAACACCTCTGCACAGAAAATACACACACACATTGAAAAGAAAATTTCTAGTTACAACAATATACAGTACCAAACATGTTCACCAATAACACAATTAGTCTACTAATTTGATCACTAAACATGATAATCACAGTTCATAACAACTCTCAACAATCACAGTTCATAACAACTTTCAATCAGAGAGAGAAAAAGAGAAAGAGAAAGAGAAAGAGAGAGAAAGAGAGCTACAATTTTAACGCCGTAAAGAGCTTGAACGATGAGCTGATTTCTGACGGATGTAACGGTGACGTCGACACCGAAGTGTCGTAGCACATCGACGGTGATGACGGTGTCCATAGACTTTGTGCGATTAGCAATTGGAACTAAAACCTAACAATTTCAAGTTTAAACATCACATGAATAAGTTAAGGAAGTCAGTAAGTATAATGCTTTATTTGGATTGTTATAATTATTTTGTTACTTTTCGAGAGGTTGAAGTCATTATTAGAAAACATCATTGGAGAGAATGGGAGTGGCGGCAGGTGATGTGATAGTGGAAGTGGAAGAAGAAGAAAAATCAAAAGAGATAGTATAGTGGTAGAGGGACTTGCAACAAGAAGTGATAGAGGGTGGGAAGAAAAGAGAGAGGAGAAGAAAATGGAGAGATGTGGAGGGTGGAAAAAGAAGAGGAAGAGAGCTAGAGATAGAGATAGGAATGAGCGAGAAAGAGGATAATAATGATCTAGGATGAGTAATGATACTATGTGGCAGTAATGGTGCCACATTAGCAATCCAACTGTTGATTTACAGTGAAAATAAGTTGAGAGATTAGTATACCAGTCCGGAGTTAAAATTAATATAATTAAAATTTTAAAAATTAAATTAATAAACAAATTGAATTTAGGAAACCACTTTAAAAATTTAGTCTCTTAAACTCAGATACAAATATATAGTTAATTCTTCATTAATCCAAGTGTCATAAATATATTGGTGGTACATGTATCAGCACATATTTGTGACAAACTCACTATTACATAATATATATTGCAAACTAAAATGTTGCTTGAACTTAAAATATTTAAATATAGAAAAGCGTTACCAATTTAAAATTACAGATCCATGTGTTGGGTAGGCTAATTTTTTTGGTAATGGATTGGAGAGGTGTGTTATGTATAATTGTGGAGAGTTATTGTATTTTTTATGGATATGGAGATAATTTTTTTTTTAAATTAAAAATTACAAATCGAAGACTCAGGTTTGGGTAAAGGTAGAAAACTGAGGATATTTTGGGTAGAATAGAAAACCGAGCCTCAATTTTGGAAAGGGATAGAAAATTGAGAATAAGTTTTGAGTAAAAAACAAAAAAAGAATCAAAATTTCTCAGATCAGAAGATCCGATTTACATGTTTCAAAATTTTTTAACGTTAAAGTACAAATCTAAAGATTAGATTTGTAAATTTTTTTAAAAAAAAATAAAATCACAAATCTGAGAGTTAGATTTGTGATCATTCAAACAAAAAAACACATCAACTCTTCACATACATTATTTAAAAACACCACCACAATCTCAATAATAAAAATAAAAAGTGGTATTGCGTAAGCATAGATAAATTTGCATAAATTGAGTACAAATATTTATTCTTTTGTTTTTCATTTTTAATTTCTAAAGGGGATCATTCTGAATTTTTATTTACAAATAAAATAAATATTTTAATTACTAATGTGCGCATTATTGAGTGTATCTATTTTTATTTTAATTTAAATAATTTACACGTAAATATTTTACACGTTGTATATTTTAATAAATAACATATTTAAATAATTTAAATAAAAAATCTTAGATAATTCTCTGTTTTTAAAAATAAATTAATGAGTGTATCTAACTTTACTTTGATTTGCAAACACATCAAATTAAATTAAAAGTAGAAATTCATTAACTAGATAAGTAGATATAGTTCTCAACTTCACTCTCTTACATACTGATGTGACAAACTGACAATGTGGATGGATTCTAAACATTCTTCAATTATTACAAAGAAAGCTCCATGCAATAATATTTCAGGGAGTCAATTGCAAGTTCTCGTTGAGATACCAGGATCAGCTCAAAAAAGAGATGATTTTGGGACGAATGCAAGTTCTGGTTAGTTTCTTCTTTGCCCTTAGGCAGTAATAATTTCTAGAAGATAAGAATGTAATACACTAATTAGATGAATTATTTGAGTAGAAAATGTAATTTATGAGAGTGTATAAAATAGAATCTATTTTTTATATATTAATATTGTAAATATACACAGATCTTCAATAGTATATTGTTACATTAATAAAAATACAAATTTATTAATTAATTAAATAATCATCTAAATATATGAAAATGATTAGATAACCAAAAATAGATAAAAATTAATTACAACATTTAAATTTCTTTTAATTTAGAA
Organism: Arachis duranensis; assembly: GCF_000817695.3. Classification (NCBI taxonomy): domain Eukaryota; kingdom Viridiplantae; phylum Streptophyta; class Magnoliopsida; order Fabales; family Fabaceae; genus Arachis; species Arachis duranensis. The sequence continues at coordinate 107,716,104 of NC_029780.3, read as the reverse complement.
TTCTCTAAATTTTAAAATATTTTATCCAAATACATTCTGAATTAATAATTTTAATATTTGTTTTTCAACGTATGTGAACTTTGGTAATTTGTTATGATACCTTCTTTATATAAAGAGAAAAATCTGAAATAGTCTCTGACAATTACTTCAAAAGATAACGAGGCTCTTGACAAAAAAAAAAATACCAACCCGACTCCTGAGCTTTACTTTTATGGGATGAATTAGTCCATGTGCCAAAAAAAATCAATGTTGTTTTTTTTGGCACAAGGGCTAATCAGTCCTAAAAAAAATTATCAGAGGCCGAGTTGGGTATTTTTTTTTCTTGAGAACCTCGTTGTCTTTTTGAGATAATTGTCAGGGGTCGAGTGGGGTATTCACTCTTATATAAAAGTATTCATATTTTAATCAAATCAATGTAGTTTATGATTTCAAAATTTAATTTTAATTAAATCACACACCCCGTGAAAATTTGATACATTGTGTACTAGAAATCTTTGGTACGGATTGTGAAATGGATTAAGGACTTGCGAGTCGGGGCAGTCGTCAGATTATCTGATTGGAAAAATAGGACAGAATGGATTTGAGAGGTATAAAGTGTGTAGAATGAATGACGTATCTGAGAGGGCCTCCCCTTTATATAGCTAGTGATAATTATCTTTATCTTATCTTATCTAGTTAAGATAAGGGGGGTATTTGAATTTAAACATTGGTTAGAGGATGTGGGGCCGTTTTGAGCCCGTTAGAGATGAAAAAAGGAGGGTCGACCCGGGTATCCAGGTCGGAGGCCATTCCGAAGCAGGACCCAAGGGGTTCGTAACAGTTGCCTCCATAGCGAGAGAGTGATAAGCAAGGTCGGTCTCATCGTTGGAGGTTTTTTTACCCGCCGTTGTGGCTTTACTAGAGTTTTGGGCTACTAAATAGAGGCCCGAGCCCGGGTAGACGGTTCGGGGCTGTTCCAATGGGGGACTCAGGAGCAAAGTTCGTGAGTGTACCTAGTGTAATCATTTTTCATTGTCGCGATTGTGAGAGGCTCGTGATCTAGATTCGTTGGTCAAGGTCGGGAGCCGTGAGAGTTTCCTGGCTACGGCATGTTTCGGATTTTGGTCGGTTTGGGTATCTTATAATATGCCTGTTGTTCTTCCTGAAGGAAAATCTATCGGTCAAGCTTTCAAGGCGTCATAATGGTATTTAATGTGAGGGGACATTTCGATCTTTTCCTCTTTTTTTCCTTTTGTCTTTTCATGTTTTCAAAAACACTTGGTAACTCTTTTCATTTCTTCTTCTTATTTTCCTCGCTTTTGGGTCTTTTTTTCTTCTTCTCTATCACAAACCGTTTTGCATTCTTTTGTTGGTTGCTTCGAATTTTCCAGGTTCGTTCGTGCGTCTATGCTTTGAGTTGCTTTGATCTTCGGCTTACTTCAATCTTTATCAGGTTGGTATTTTCCTCATTTTATGTTCTAATTATTTGCTTTTTTCCCTTTTGTCTAGTTTTCATTTATGCATTTCTTTATGTTGGGGTTGTGTTCTGTGTAGGAGTAGTGAGTTATTAGAGGGGATGAGCACCACTGTTTTGGGTTTCGTTTTAGTTTATGCTAGATAGTAGATTTGGTGTTTGCATGATTTTCCACCGTGTGGCTCTGTTGGGTTGACGGTGGTTCTCCTCTCCTTTTTTAGGTATGTCTCGGCGGAGGAGTGAGGGTATTGGGGTTCTGGTGATCTCGACCGGTGGCGTTCCCTCGACGTATTATTAGGTGACTTCTAACGTTTGGGGAATGCCGTCTCGGATGACGGAGGCAGATCTTCAGCAGCTCCTCGACCAAGGAGCGATTTAGGGGGACGGTGATGTGGAGCGTTAGTATGAGCTCGCGCTCTCCAGAGCTGATGAGAGGATTTGTTATATAAATCTCGACTCGCCCACCGTGCCGGAATGGATGTGGGTATACGAGTCGATGTCTATGCGATTGGGGGTGTGACTTCCTTTCTTGGATTTCGTCCAGGCACTGTTAAATCATTGTTCCATGGCGCCGTCTCAACTATGCCCAAAAAACTATGCAGCCATCTAGACCTTCAAGCTCATTTGCGAGTACTTAGAGCTCTCAGTTTCGGTTGATGTATTTTTGTTCTATTTTTTGTGCACCCTATCGACCAAGAAAGAGAAGCACATGAAAGGATATGTGTCATTTAGGGCTCAGCCTAACCGACACATATTCGGCCTGTTTGAGGACTGCTTTCATGGATTCAAGAGGCAGTATTTCAGGGTGCGCCTTGCTTGGGGGCAACATCATTTTTGGTTAACCCTGGAAGGAGAGCGCCGATTCGCAAAGTATTGGAACTTCGGGGCCGGAGCATCGTATTTGACGCGGGTTACTTATGAGGGATTGTCCTCAAAGAACAAAGACGTCGTCGATGTCCTTTGGTTGATTTTTGGGGAGCGTCTGTTGAACCCTTAGGATGTTATGAGAGTTCTGACGACCTGCTAGACTTGGTGTGTGGCTTTCCTTTGTCTTTTTTTGTTTTTCCTGGGTTTGTGACTTATGTTTTTTCTTTCAATTTTCAGTTCAAATGGTCAGTGGCTTGACTACCCTGGCAAGGCTGATGGCCGCCATTACTCAGGAGGAGGGTGGGGGATCGCCATCGACGCCTCAGTCCCGGCCTCTCTCGGACGGTTTCACAGGAGCTGGTTTTGGCCGGGGTGGTGTCACTTCGTTGGGGCCAGCTGTCGTTGGGATTGAGGATGAGGTTGTGGAGGTGTCACCCAAGGTGGCTAGGAAGCAGAGGAGGGTGGCGGAAGGGAGTAGTGCTGATAACATAGAAGGTGAGGGGGTGGTGCCCTCTGTGATGGACCGGAGTTTCGACGCTCTGACCTTCATTGATAAGCACCTCCTCTCTGGTACAGAAGAGTTTTTTCATGATTGTGATGTCGCCGGTCAGGAAAAGTCGGTGTATCGCTCCCTTCTCCGTTCTGTCGTGATAGTCCAGAAGGTAGAGCCGATGCTGGCCTAGGTGGGTTTGCTGGATGGGAAGCTGCGCCAATCCCAGGCTTATGTGGGCAAGTTGAAGGAGAACCTGGAAGCAGCGGAGACAGCTCGACTGAAGGCCGTTAAGGATGCCGAGCACACTGGGGCCAAGCTGCTCCGTCTTTCCGAGGTAGAGACTTCACTTCTGTCCTACCTGGGGAGCGAGCGTAAACGTGACTTTGACATTGAATCCCAGGCCGCAGTTTTGCTTGCCGGGGCAGAGGCTTTGCGGGCCAAGGTGGCGGGTTTGAAGAGGGAAAAGGGGGTGTTGTTGGCAGATGTGAAGGGCGCGATTGCCGCTACCAAGGAGAGGATGAGGGCCCAGGTCTTGGTTCTTGCTCCGAGCATGGACGTATTTGTGATGGGAGTTTTCAAGACCTTTAAGGACAGCCAAATCATTGATTTAGAGTAATTTCTTTTATGTAATTTTTTCTAAGTTTGGTAGGCCATTTTGTGGTTTTGTGGGCCGTGTGTTTGGCCGATATCGATACTTTATTCTTTTTAATACTTTCATATCGTTATCTCGGTATAGCAGTTTTTATTAGCCATTTTTATGACTTTGTTTAATATGGTGGGGCTGTTTGAGGTTGTTTTATTGGATACCTTTGAGGTCTTTTGGTGGACTGTTTGAGAATAGTGGGCCTTTGGTGAGCCGTGTTAGTTTTGTTTTTGTTTTGGATATCCGTGTTTTGTTTTGGCCTCGGGGATGATCAGTCCCCCGAGGGTAGCCATGTTTAGCTTGTGCCGTCAAATAGGGTAGTGTTTTTTAGGGAACAAAAATAAAAGAAATGAATTTTATTAAAATAAAGGAAAAGTGGGAAAAAAGTTTTTCTTTTTGGGCCTCGTTGAAACTGCCCGATACGGATAGGAAAGAGAACTCGATAAGAGTAAAATATGAGAACAGGTAATAATTAAAATAAAGAAAAAAAGGGAAATAAAGTAAAAGCTATCTTGAACAAACTAGATACGTTGCTTGATATGGTGTTCCTAGGTATAGTAACGTCGAAGATTGGCTGTATTCCAGAATCTCGGGATCTCGATTTTGTCTAATTGTTTGAGCTTGTAAGATCCTTTTCTGATTACCGTCTTGACTCGGTAGGGGGCCCTCCTAGTTGGGTGTGAGCTTCCTTTCTCTGGGAGTGGGGGGACCGATGTCGTTCCGTCATAAAATGAGGTCTTCTAGCCTGAAGTCCCGCCGTATCATGCCGCGGTTATACCTTAGGCTTATTCTCTGTTTTAGGACTAGTTCTCATAGGTGGGCTATGCTTCTGACATCGTCTGTGAGGTCCCATTCTGCCTCTTCATCGTTTCGTCCCACGGTTCTCCCAGGACTAGGGTCCACAACTTCTATCGGAATGACAACGTCTAGGCCATATGTCAACCGAAAGGGGGTTTCTCCAGTCGAAGTCTGAGGGGACATTCGGTACAACCAGAGGATGGATCTGAGCTCGTCATCCTAGAGTCCTTTGGCTTCGATAAGCTGCTTCTTGAGACCTTTCACCATTATTCTGTTAGCCGCTTCTACCTGTCTGTTTGTCTGTGGGTGTTTTGCTGAGCTAAATCGTTGGGAGATGTCAAGTCCATCCAAAAATTCTTTGAATCACTTGTCCACGAAATAGGTTCCATTGTCCGAGATTATAACCTCAGGGATACCAAATTGGGTTATGACGTGTCTTCAGAGGAACTTTTGGCATTGGCTGGCCGTGATGGAGGCTAGAGGCTCGGCTTCGACCCACTTAGTGTAGTAGTTGATGGCAATGACGACGTATCGGAGCTGCCCGGGAGCCATGGAGAAGGGACCTACGAGGTTAATTCTTCAGGTTCTGAAAGGCCGATCTGCCACTATGATACTCAACTGATGCGGGGTGACCTGATAGAAGTCGGTGTGGATTTGGCATTTTTCACAACTTTTGACTAGTTGGAGGGAGTCCTTGATAATGGAAGGCCAAAAATATCCTGCTCGGATAACCTTTTGAGCTAGGGCTTTTCCTCCTACATGGTGGCCACAACATCCCTCGTGGATTTCACGGAGTATGTAGTCTGTGTCGCCGGTTTCTACGTATTTGAGGAGGGGTTGTGAGAGTCTGCACCTATATAGCTGCCTCACTATTGTGGTGTAGTTCACGGCTTCTTATTTTAAGCACTTTACTTCCTTGGGGGTCCTCGGGTAAGGTCCCATTTGTTAGGTATTAGAGGAGTGGAGAGGTCTAAGAGTGCTGGTTCGTGATAGGGAGGTCGACCGAGGCTGGGACCGAGAAGGCCGGTGTTCTGATTACCTCTTGGACTAGCGATCAATTACCTTGGATGGGTTTGGTGCTTGCTAGTTTTGAGAGTAAGTCGGCCCTCGCGTTCTGTTCCATGGGAATATTTTGGACGATTACATCGTCAAATTCGACCATCAATTCTTTTACCTTGGCTAGGTATTGTTGTAGTAGAGGGTCCTGTATTTGGTAGTCTCTATTAATTTAGGAGCTGACTACCTGGGAGTCACTGCAAACTTCTACCACTCTTGCACCAACTTCTTTGGCTAACGTCAGTCCGGCTAGGAGGGCTTCATATTCGACTTAGTAACTTAGTTATTGGATATCGGAAATTCGTACTGGATGGACTGTTTGATGACAATTCCATTCTTGTTTTCCAATATTATTCCTGCTCCTCCTGAGCTGGTGTTCGATGAGCCGTCCACATGGGGGTTCTGAAAACACTTTTTTAAAGTGTTGGAAAGGCTTCCTTACACTCGGATTTCCACTTAAAATTTATGCCCTTTTTCATGAGTTTGAAGAAAAGGATGACTTTCTGGACCGAGGCTCTGAGGAAGTGGAAAAGGGCGGCAAGTCAACCGTTCAACCTTTGCACATCCTTGAGATTTGTCAGGCTTCTCAAGAATGGCCTTATATTTTTTCGGGTTGGCCTCTACCCCCCGTTGAGTAATCATGAAGCCTAGGAATTTTCCAGCTTCTATTTCAAAGGTGCACTTAGTTGGATTAAGCCGCATTCGGTGTTTCCTTAAGGTGCCTAGTACAATCTCGAGGTCATTGATGAGCTCCCCACTGATTTGGGTTTTTGCGAGCATGTCATCAATGTAAACCTTTAGCTTGGTCCCGGAGAGGTCTCTAAAGATTTTGGTGACCAGCCTCTGGTAGGTTGCTCTGGCATTCTTCAACCCGAATGGCATGACCGTGTAGCAGTATGTGTCGTCTTACAAAGGCGATTTTCTCCTCGTCCGGTCAGTGCATGGGTATTTGATTGTACTTGGAATAGGTGTCCATGAAGCTGAGGTATTCATAACCCGATATAGTGTTGACTAATCCGTCAATCTTCGGAAGGGGAAAGATGTGTTTAAGATAAGCTCTGTTTAAGTCCGTGTAATCCACGCACATTCGACACTTTCTGTTTGCCTTTTTGACTAGTACGACGTTGGCCAGCCAAATCGTGTAAGGGAGTTCCCGGATGAAGCTTGCTTCGAGCAAGGCCTTAACTTGTTTCCTGACTTTGGATGCTCGGTCAGGTGACATTTTCCTTCTTCTTTGTGTAACCGATTTGGCCTTTGGGTCTACGGCCAGGCGGTGGGACATTAGATTGGAGTCTATGCCTGGCATGTCGGTCGGGGTGAATGCGAACATGTCCCTGTTCTGTTTTAGGAGCTCAATCAGATTGCCCTTCAGGTCGTAGGACAGGTTCTTGTTAATGAATATATATTTCTATTTGGTCTGTCCTATCTGCAATTTTTTCATATCCCTTTCTGGTTCTAGTCGTGGCTGATCGTCTTGGCGTGCATCGAGGTCAACCAAAAAGATGCCGACCGCGTCTCGAGATATTTTACAGAGGGCTAGACTGGTATTGTCACATTCTACCGCGACTTCTTGGTCTCCTTGCATTATTCTGATGGTGCCGTTATCGTCCTGGAACTTCATGATGAGGAACTTGGTAAAGATGATGGTGGATAGGTCGTTGATCGTCTTCCTCCTGAGGATGATGTTATAGGCGGTGGAGTCTTTGAGAACCACGAACTTGGAGAAGATAGTTTTCCTCTGGCTTTTAGTTCCAATGGTTAGTGGTAGCACTATGTAACCGTTTGATTTGAGGAAGTTGTCTCCGAGTCTGCTAACTCCGTTATGGTGGGTTTGTAGATTTTTGTTACACAGACCCAGCTTGTCAAAGACTCATCTGAAGAGGATATTAGAATCTGCTCCGGTATTGACTAGTATTCTTTTCACGAGTCTAGTTCTGACTTTTGCCGAGATGACAAATGGGGAGTCTTCCACATGTGCCGTGTTGGCAGTCATTGGGAAAAATTGTGATTGCTTCTTGAACCGGGGAGGTTGGTGGCTGATTTTTTACGGCTAGGATTTTGAGATCCTTTTTTAACGCTGATTTTGACTTTTCTGGCGTGTCCTTTCCGGTGATGACGTTCACAATTATGCTGTGGTCGATTTTTGGGCTTTCTTGGGGAACTTGTCGTACCCTCCTTAGTTGCGCCCCTAGCCTTCTGACGATCTTTCTCTTTCAGTTCTTCTAAGTTCTCGAATGATCTTGGCAAATTCTAGGAGTTTGCTATCGCGGATGGCCTGCTCAAGGACATCTTTCAAGTTAAAGCAGTCTTGTGTTTTGTGCCAGACGGTAGTTGCAGTATAAGCTCTTGTTGCTGCCAGTTCGTTTCTTAAGTTGTCAGGCATTCAGAAGAACACCACCGTCTGCTATTTGGAGATAGATTTCCATAATGGGAGCGGGTAAGGGGTGTAGTTCATGAATTTCCCTACCCGGGGTGGTCGGGGCGGAGCAGTGGGTTTTGGGTGTTCTTTCGGTGGTGGGTTATTACGAGGCGCCATGTTACCATGTTGCCGTTTATTGGCGGCTGCGACTTGGCTTACCTCTTCGTCATTTATATACTTCCTTGCGATAGTTTGAATTTCATGCATAGTCCAGACTGACTTGGTGGTGAGGTGTCTCCGAAAGTCTTCATTTGTGAGGCCGTTGGTCAGACACAAACTGCGACCGAGTCCATATATAAGTCCGTTGACCGTCAGGAATTCATCGTTGAACCTGTCGAGGTACATTCTTGTGGGCTCATCTTGCTTTCGGGTGATTCCGAATAGGTTGATGGGATGCTTGACTTTGGTGATCCTGGTGGTGAATTGGGCCATGAACTTTCTAGAGATATCATGGAAGCTAGCTATGGAGCCGTTAGGGAAGGCGCTGATCCATTTGATCACAAGGCCGATTAAGGTTACCAGGAAGGCCCTGCATCGAACCGTGTCGGCGGCTCCTTTCAGGTCCATCTTGGCCTCAAAGTTCGTCAAATGATCCAGGAGGTCTTTGGTCCTATCGTATTTCATATTAGTGGGCTTGTCGAAGCCATTCGGGAGTTTGGTTCTGAAGATTTTCTTTGTGAATGGGGTGGCTCCCATTATCATGTGCTCGCTCCGTGCTTGTTTGGCCTCTCGATGGTGTCTTCGGTCATCCTTGTCGTGTCGGTGTTCCGGGTCCCAAAAAATGCTGCGGTTGTGTCTTTTGTTGTATTGTCGCTCAGGCGACCTGTTGTTCCTGGTTTCGCGGCGAAATCGGGTCCTCGAGGTCACCTGGCTTGCGTGCTTGGGTTGGTATTGCACTTTGGACGTGACTCGGGCTTCGAGGTTTTGTACTTTGAGGCATAGTTCTTGAATTATTTGGACCGCCTTTTCTCCCAAGCCGTCGGGTGCTCGTGCTTCAGTGGGAGGATGGTTGTCCTCGTTTGGTTCTTGCATTGTTGGGCTGGGGTCGGTTGGCGGTGTATAGGGCTTGGTATCCTCTTGTGGGTGAGAGGAACATTGTTCTAGGGTTCGGAGTTGGGCTCCATGTGCGTGAGTCGTGGTGGTGACTGGAAGATTGTTCTGCGGGATTTTCCATCATGCCACCACGATTTGGCAGTCCCCACAAACAGCGCTAATGTACTAGAAGTCTCTAGTACGGTTTATGAGATGGATCGGGGACTTGTGATTCGGGGCGGTCGTCGGATTATCCAATTGGAGCAATGAGAGTGGTACCTACGAAGACACTCCAATGCTCAAGTCAGAATAGGTCTGAGAGGTATAAGATGTGTAGAATGAATAACGTACTTGAGGGGTCTCTGACTCCCTTTTATATAGCTAGTAGTAATTATTTTTATCTTATCTTATCTTGCTAAGATAAGAAAGGTATTTAAATTTGATATTAGTTAGAGGATGTGGGGTCAGTTTGAGCCCGTTAGAAACGAAAAAAAGGTGTGGAAGGGGGAGGGCGGACTCAGGTATCCGGGTTGGAGGCTGTTTCGATACGGGATTCGAGGGTCAAGTCCGCAACACATAATTTCATAAAATACCAACACTTTTTTATTAAAGTAACACGTGAATTATTCATCTTGTTTAATATATATATTAAAACCTGGTATTTGGTAGATAATAAATTTTATTAGTTGACAAAAAATAAAAAGTTGTTAAAATAATATTACTCTTATTTATCTCCTTTATTTTGTTCGGTGGTGCTCTTGGTCTAGGCCTATTGCATCAATCGGTCAGGCGTATCTTGCATTTAATAGGTATGGAAGTTCTACTACTACTCCTTAATTCCTTCTGGCTGCTACTATTTTATACTAACAGTTTTCAATGAATCAATGAATCTCAAAGTAAATTAAAGTGCTATAGAACGACACAAAACTTAGGTCTTATTAGTTTTTATTTTTAGTTTTAGTATTTTTTTTTCTTCGTACAAGATTTATTTTCTTACACTGTATATATGTATGAATTAGTAAAAGAAAAGAATGACGTTATTAAAATATGAATAGTAATATCCATTTCATGATTATTATTATTAGGCTAGTAGTTGGAATGATATATAGTTTATTTGTGAATGGACTGTAGGAATCAAAAAGGCAAAAGCAGTTGAAAATGATAAGGAGTTTCCTCTACAAGCTGCGTTTAGTGCAATTTATAAGTTAAACGAAAGAGAGATTACAGCGGGTAGAATACGTGAAGCGATTCTTAAAGCAGCAAAACGAGGAAATCCTGAATTCATAGTGGAAGCAATAAGGATCCATTATCCTTTCTTGTGGAACACAAATGATGAGAATGGAAGGAACATATTCTTTTTGGCTGTTGAATTTCGCCAAGCAGCAGTTCTTAATCTCATCCATGGCCTTGCTATGAAGCATGTATTTGCAAACATGAGAGACAAAGGTGCCAACTGTTTGCTACACATGGCAGGCTTGCCTCCTCCATCATCACATCTTAATCGTATCTCTGGTGCACTTTTACAAATGCAAAGAGAAATGCAATGGTTTAAGGTAGGTATGCTATCTCTTTCAAGGCCAATACAATTCTCTTTCAAAGATACTAACTTCCTGTAATTTTTGAATCATGCTAAAGAAAAAATAAGAAAAAGTCATCTTATTTAACTTATTATATTTAAAATTATTTATTTATTATAACAAGGAATAAGTATTGTTTTGGTTCTAAAACTTAGGGTTGAAATCAAATCCGTCCCCAACTTTATTTTTTATTTAAAATCGTCTCAAAAGTTTTATTTCGTATTAAAATTGTCATTTTAATATTTTACAGACAAAAATATCCTCCACCACCGCCAGCACCTTTACCACCACCACCACCTCTCTTACTCCCACCAAATACTAATAATCAGATTCAAGAATACCAACAATAACACATTATTCAAATTCAAAAACAACATCAAATTCAATAACAAAATCAACACACAATAACAATAAAATCAGAAAATAACAAATCAAAATTAGAATTAGAAACAAAAATAAAAACAGAAGCAGACACAGAAACAGAAGAAGCAGAAGCAGAAGCTCAAGAAGAAACCGAAGCAAGAAGCAGAAGTTGAAGCATAAACGGGGAGGCACAGCGGTGGGAACGCAAAGTGGCGGCGAGGTCGGTAACAGCGGCAAAAGTGGCGGAGCGCGACGGCGAGATCTCTCCCTAG
>NC_029780.3:107687181-107705054 GCF_000817695.3 Arachis duranensis | reverse complement strand
CGGCGGCTCCAAATTTCGCTGGCGCCGTCTCCCTCCCCCCTTCTCCTTCCCTGTTTTCCTTTCTTTCGCTGGCGTTCTTTTCTTTTTAAAAAAAATTATAATTTTTTTATTAAAGTAGAAGTAATTTAGTAATAAAATTAAAAATTTTATTAAAAATGACGATTTTAATATAAAATAAATCGTTTGAGACGATTTTAAATAAAAAATAACGTTGGGGACGAATTTGATTTTGACCCTAAACTTTAGGGACCAAAACAATATTTACCCTTTTAGTAATAATTAAAAAATACAAAATAAAAAAATAAATGTATTAAAGATAATAAATATTTAAAAATACATAAAAATTTAGAACAAAAATTTTTTCAATTGTCAAAAGAAAAAAGAATAATTCATTAAATTTAATTGTAATTACTAGAAGAAGTTGTCATCAGTTATATGAACCATCAAGTTTCGAATATAATTTTAATAGTTTATCCTATTCTTATTTATTAAATGTTTAATGAAATTCAGTTGTCTAAATAAATAAGCATTATAATTAATAAATAGAGGTAAAAGTAAAAATATTATGAAAAAAATCAACTCATGCATATGCAGGAAGTGGAGAGTATCATACCACATATGAAGAAGGAATATTTGAACAGGGAGAATAAGACACCTAGAGATCTATTCACAGAAAACCATAGGGAATTGTTAAAACAAGGTGAGAAATGGACCAAAGCAAATGCAGGATCTTGTAGTGTTGTAGCAGCTCTTGTAGCCACCATTACATTTGCTGCTGCTTTCACGGTTCCTGGTGGCAATGACCAAAACAAGGGTTATCCAATTTTCTTACATAAAAGCTTATTTGTGTTATTTATGATATCAAATGCAACATCACTTTTCAGTTCCACAACTTCTCTTCTCATATTCCTGGCACTCCTCAATTCTCGCTATGCCGAGGATGATTTTCTCAAGTCATTGCCTTCAAAAATGATCATAGGGCTTTCCACTATGCTCTTTTCTCTAGCCAACATGATGCTGGCATTTTGTGCAGCACTTTTTCTAACGCTTAAAAGCCAGGCATGGATTGTTATTCCTGTAACTTTTCTTGGTTGTGTTCCAGTTATTTTTTACATTTGGTTGCAGTTTCCATTGCTTATTGAGATTATCATGTCAACTTATGGACCAGGAATTTTTAATAGAAATGTTAAGCGTTGGCCCTGATTGATGGAGTACAGTTACTTTCATTATGTAATAATAATAAGCACAGATTTGTGGTGGCAACAAATCAAATTAAGTGCATATATACTCAGTGTACTATATTGGAATTTTGTGTTCTTATTTATTCGTGGGAAGTGTAATGATTGATACTCGTTATTAATTTGAATGTGATTATTAATTTGTTTGGTTGTTCTAAATATTATTCAATGCTAGACTCACATAAAAAGTAAGAAGAGTACAAAGTATAATCATTAGTGGCGGATGATTTTCAACCAAAACTATCAAATTCTCATGAAATAAAATCGGTCGCTAATTAAATTGGTCACTAAATAGTGACCAAATTTTTCCATTGCTGATAACGACTCGACCTTTTTAGTGGTTAAATTAGTCGTTGATCTTAATTTTTTAATTACCTGTTTCTTTTATTAAATTTTATATCTATTTCTTAAACCTTGATTTTTATATATAATTATAGATGAGTTTGGAAAACTTCAAATTAATATGATGATCAAACATTATTAAAATAGTAATTAAAAATTATTAAATTGATTTATGCTTCAAAATTATTTAATTAATAATTTCTATATTACTTGCAGATTTTGGTCATTGGACTTTAAGCAATGAAAAGCCCAAAATATTGACAAAACAATCAGTATTTGGTACAAAAATGTTTTAATAATTATGGCTGAATTATTCATATGTTAATTGGGCCAAGAAATCAATATGAAGTTCAATTAATCCTTGCTACAAGACCAACAAGACTTAGTCCAAAAAATTGAAAAAAAAAAGGAAAGAATAGTGCATGCTTTCCACGAATATCCTACCCCCTCTTTGATGGAATTCAAATTTGATTAAATGGATTTAATGCATGCATTAGTAATAGAAAAAAGAAAATGCAATTGATTTGATTGCATTACTTGATTCCACATGTTACAAGACATGGGGGAAGGGAAGTGATAATGAGCTCATTTTAATTTCTTTTTTTTACTTTCATTGAAAGTTTTTCACTTTTTTCTCTCTTCTCTTTCTAGTTTTGGTCACTTCACTAACAGTGAAGAAGCTTAAAGATGCAAGCTATCAGAGGTAGAAGAGAAGCTATGTGCAAGCAAGAGGCTAAGGTGATGATGGCCCTTGCAAAAAGAAGATCAACAGTATGGTGTGGCTAAGATCCTTGTCACAAAAGGTAAGATGTGGTGAGAAAGTCTCAAGATCTCCATACCTAGAAATGGAAGCAATCCATTTCGGTCAGAGAAGAAGATCCCAGTGGTATGGCTCGTTTCTACTTTTTGATCATCCATCACAGAAGGTAGCTACTGTAGCTACGTGGAGGAAGAGGCAGAAGTGGAGCAGATGGAGCTATCAAGAATCAAGCGTTCATCAAGAGTCAAAAATCCTTCTTGAGGACTAAGTCAAGATGGAAAGCTCAGATTGATGAAGCTTGAAGAGATGGGATGAAGAAGAGGTAATTGCATGTTAGTTTTTGCATTCGGTTCCTCTCTCCTCTCTCTGGCCGAACCGAATTTGATGATTGAAGAAGAAGAAGTTGGCTCAGTTCAACCGTTTCAACCTTGGAGGCTTCCCCTTCTATAATAAGGGTGAACAGTCAAGGCTTGAAACAAGGAGAGTAAGCACAGAGTTCTCATAGCTACCCAAGCTAACAGAAGTTCTTCAACTTCAATGTTTTCTATTTTGTATTTTCTTTAAATTTTGTCTGTCTTGAGTCTCATGGAAAAAAAAGGCAAACAGTGTGAGGTTTGTAAGAAAAAGCCAGTGAGCGAAAAAAGACAAAGTGTACAAAATTAAAGGAAAAGCCATAGATGTCCTAAAGGTCCTTTGTACATCTGTGTTGTATATCATAATTTTGTGGGAATCCCCTTGCAAATTGGGTTAGCACTTAGCAGTTGAAAGCTTGGTAGGTGACTAAGTGAAGTTTAGGATTGGGGATAGATTCTGAAGTTGTCCCGGATAGGAAGGGTAGTTCCTAGGGAGAATTAGTATTTGTAATCTGTATGATTATAGTGAAATTCCATCATTGTTGTGACGGAGACTGAATGTAGGCTGCATTGCACTTAGCAGCTGAACCAGGATACTTCTTGGTGTGATTCTCTCTTTCTCTTCTACTCCATTTCTGATTTTGTTGCATAGAAGACAAAATTGCAAAATATATCTTGACTGGTTACAAGACAAAAAGAAAATGTCTCTTGACTAATTATGAGACAAAAAAAAGAAAAATCTCCTGAAGTTATTTTAAAGAGTAAAAAGTAACACTCAACAAAAAGGGGCTAAGATTCAACCCTCCTTTCTCTTAGCAACTAATTACCATCAATTATAATTCAACAAAATATAAAAATAATTAAACAGAGATATCATGAAGCTGCACATATACATATACATGATTGTAATGGTTTTGTGTGTGGGGGTTTAATTGCAATTGCTATAACAATTACATATACATGATTGTAATTGTTAAAAGAAGATGTACATATACATCATCGTAAGTGCAATTATCGAGTCCATTATCACTAATACAGTAATAATTATTAAAAAAATTTAAAAATTATCAAAATCTATTATTTTTTACATCAATTAGTTATTAATATTTAAAAATATAAAATAAAATATTTTGTTGAAGTAATAAAATAAAAAATTAAATTAATAACTAAAAATGATAGCAAAAAACTAAATTATGATGACACTCTCACAATTCTCAACTATTATTACCAAAGATTACAGACCTTACATACAAAAACACATTGCAAGTGAATTATCGAGTGAGCCAGTGCTTATTAGCATTCCTATTAAAGATGCTTGGCCCGAAGGTCGACACTGTGATCTCCACAAAAAGAGGAAACTGCAACCAAATGAAGGAAGCAATTGGAACACAAGCAAGAAAACTTAAAGGTATAACAATCCATGCTTTCCCGTGAAGCATAACAAAGAGCGCCGCAGAAAATGCTACCAACATGGATGCCATGGAGATAAATAAAGTCAGAAGGCCTGTGATAAGCTTCAAAGGTAATGCCTTGAGAAAATCATCTTCAGCATAACGGGAAGTGAGAATGCCTAAGAACATGATTATCGAAGTTGAAGAAGAAAAGAGCGATATTGCATCAGATAATACAAACACCACAAATGCCTTTTTCTTTGAGAAAATAGGGTAACCTGTGGTCTGGTCATTACCACCTGGAACCGTAAATGCGGCAGCAAAAACCACCGTGGCTACAAGAGCTGCTACAAGACTAAAATAAGTGGCTGTTCCTTTCATCCATTTCTCACCTTGTTTCCCCAAATCCTTGTGTTCTTCCGTGAACAATTGTCGAGCAGTTTTTTTGTCATTGTTTAAAGATTCCTTCCTTGAAGCTGGTGTGATACTCTCCACTTCCTTGAACCACTGTAATTCCCTTTGCATTTGTAAAGCGGCACCAGAGATATCATGAAGCTGTGCGCTCGGAGCTAACACTCCTGCCATGTGAAGCAGAGTGTTGCCATTCCTGTCCGTCATTTCAGCAAGTGCATTTTTCCAAACCATACCGTGAATAAGATCAAAAACACTGGCTTGGCGATATTCAACACCCACAAATATAGCATTTCTCGGATTTTCACCTGCCCAGAAAACGTGTGGGTGTTTCTTTATCACTTCCTTGATAAACTCTGGGATCCCCATTTTGGCGGCTTGAATTAGTGCCAGACGTGCTCGACTTTTTTCAAGCTCTTCTTTTCTTAATTCGGATAGTTGTTCACATGCAATCTGTAGAAGCTCACGAGACTGCTTGTAGGTCACGTTTGATTCATCAACTTTGTATATATTTCGTCTTCCTATCGTTAAGAATGAAGAGAGAAGCCAGTTCGCCACCCAACAAAAAATTAATGAGTTTGAAAAGGTTAATTAATCAATCAATATATATGGTAATATACTCACTTCTCAAGATCCATCTTTCCCAGCATGTGAGTTGACGCCCACTAGGGAATGCAGAAGGTACACTTGCCAAAGCTTCCAAAAATGTTGACCCGCTATCCCCTGCTGTTACTGCTAACTTTGGGTAATTACGCAGTAACTTTAGAGCCTCATCTGATTAAAAATTATGCTTGGATTGAGGTATATGAATTGTTAATAGAAATCCTGTAAGCAGAAAATTTCATGTATCTATACAGTGATTACCTAATAATATCTGAGAGGAAAAACACATGCTGAGAACATTAACCCCATTGATTCCCTTTTCAGGTGCTAATTCTTCCGCTGGAATTTCGCGAAAAAGGTAGGCAGCAGTTTCCTTGTTACCAACGCTAAGAGCACGTGTGAGAGGAATCCAATGATCGTTTGAAGGAATTGTAAGCAATTCCCTGTTGCGTTGGACAAGGCATTGTGCCACTCTGACGTCTCTACCGTAAGTAGCTTCATGAAGAGCCGTGAAGCCATGATTGTCTGTCAGTTTAACATCCTCCGTTGACATTAACGGCAACAACCTCTCCAGGATGTGGTGGTGCCCGAATAGAGCTGCCACGTGAAGAGGTCTCTTCCCCTCGTGCGAAATTTTTGCCTTCACTGCTTCCGCCGGTTGCGGATGGTTCTGAATAAATTTCAGAGTTGCATCCCAATTACCAGTGCGCAATGCCGCATATAATGGTGCATACCGTGGATCGTAGTCCTCCACCACTTCCTATTGGAATACAAAATATACATTAAAAATGAGTTAAACAATACAGGTATTTATATACAAGTACATAGTGATGGATTATGCTCATTGATTTTAGTGTGCACATAAGCAATTTTGTATATGGCTTCTTACCAACTAATCAACATACAGGAATTTTCCTTTATTCTGAATTTTTATGTTTAGCCTAGTTCTTCTTTCTTTGCCTATGTTTAGACTGAAATGAAATGCCCTTTCTTCGACAGAGTTTTCAGTTCTTCAATTAATTCTCTTCTCAGCATGTGCTTCTAAGGCACAAACAAGCTCATGCTCAATAGCAGCGACTATAAATTATTCAAATTTAGCGGATAAAAAATTACAGATTGTATCTGATCCCCAAATAATTTCATCTTCTTTAGTTTATAATTTCACATATTTTAGCAGAGAAATCTTCAACAGAATCAGCACTAAACAATTTTGGCTAATTCTCTCTTGCCTTTTTTGTTGGTACTAAACTAAACTTTTAAAGCAAATGTGAAATACTCAAAATTTATTATCTTTTGTACCTTTTAAATCAAAAGTTGTTGTTTTTTAACGGGGAAGGGGCATTACTGTAAATTAACTTTGAACCTGCAACTGCAAGTCTCTACCTTCTCCTTCCTCTTGGCTCACTCACATCTGACTTAATTTGGTGTTAAGAATATATTTGTATTGTTGTGGTATTTCTTTCAGATATAGGCACTTAACAGGAGATGTATACTTTGTATGGTTGATCCTATGATATGAGTGCTAAACAAGGAGTATTCTATTTATACATATGGTTAGTCCTGAATGTTTGCTTGATTCCGTTATGATTTATACAGCAAATTATATTTCTGTTATGCTTTTATAAAAAATCTATTTCTGCAATATGAAAATGTTGTTCTTGAATAATTGGTTGAATATTCAAATCCTGTATGATTTCATTTTATACAACAAGAAAGGAATAGCACACTGCAAATTTTCCTATAGACTTTTGGACTTCCAGCATGTGCTGTTCCTAACATAGATCATTATCGTATGTCCCAAATTGCATAATAAGGCCATGTATATAGCTTCGAGCTTGTTATCTAATTTCGATCTTTATTCAGGTAATAATGGTGAAGCATGCAATCCAAATGATATCTATTCCCTCAACCCAAGGCTAAAGCATATTTCTCTCACCGGCTCCTGGATATTATTATACCCACTGGCCATTTAGATGCGCATTCTTCCCTGCAGCTACACGCATGAATATGCACCATTCAAGATATATTGATCCATGCACGGTTGATTTTGTTTCTCTACAATTTATACTTTTCTGACCTTATTTTTATACTATTGTTATGTAGGATACTCTGTTGATTATTTAACTTTAATCATATTGAAGTTAAATGATTTTTTTTTAATTTAAATAAGACATTTTAAACCTTAACGATTAAAATAGGATTATGTTCAAACGTAAGAGACCAATTTAATATGCAGTATATATTTTATTTCAATAACTATTAATGTGCATTATTAATTTATTACACACTGGATTTTTTTCTCTAAGAGGTTTATAGGATCGAGTATCGATATCAAAGCTCGTGTCTTTGGTGCTGGAAAAAGAATATGTCCCAGCATGATCCTCGTTATTAGCTAGGAATTTAGGATGCACTTAATGTTGGGTTCACTCATAGACTCCTTCGATTGGAAGCTTGAAGACATACCTATCAAACTCGTTTAATCTGGTCAGTCTACTCGAAAACTCAATCTTTTAGTTATCAACTCGGTTTGAATCATTTTTTTTTTGGTGACTAGGGTTGAATCATTATTTTTTTTTTGGGTGACTAGTTAATAATTAACCTAATTAAATTTGGTTAAATTTAATAAAAATTCGTTAAACACAAATAAATCAATCCAGTTAAATATAATAAAATCTGATCAAATTAAATAAAATTATTATTTGTTATACATAATGTTTTTTACAAATATATTATATAAATAAAATAAATTATATTTATAATTTAAAAAATATTTTTTATTAATATAATTTGTTTTTTATTTTTGTGATTATAATTTTTATTTTTTATACATTTTAAAAGTATAATAAATATAAATTAATTGATGAATCATTACAATTTAAAAATAATAGTTAATTTAATATAAAATAAAATAAAAAATATATTTATTTAAAAATGAGAAAAAAATAAATTTTATATAATTTTTTAATTATGATCAAATTAACGAATTCAACCTATGACTCAATAGTTAAATTAATATTTCAGCCCAATAATCTAATAGTTCGATAGATTTAATTACCGATTCAATCAATACAACTAGAGGACATACATGGAAAAAAAGTTTGGGATTACCTTAGAAAAGGCTCAATCCCTTCGAATAGTTCTTGTGCTAATCTAAGTGAGGTACTACGTAGTATCTGCATGGCATTATAAAATTTAATTTAGAGTCTATTTATCATTTTTTTAGTAGAGAAATATTTTTTTTTGAAAACAGGATCTCAACACAATACAATGGAGCAACAGAACTAACAAACACAACAGCACAAAGAAGCTTAGAAATAGTGACACAACAGCACAAAGAAGAGTCTCCATGTCATCTCAGGCATAGCCATCAACAACCAAAGGGATCTACACATTTCCATTCGTTGGAACTTATCACCGTCATGTTGAATATTTCTTCCACACCTTTGCTTACATTCTGGAATATTCTTCTATTTTTTCCAACCAGATGTTCCAGACGATCGCGTAGAAGCATCTCAATCGTTGCTCTCGATCCTCCTTCCTCCTTGATTCCTATGTCCAACATAAGAAATGTTCTCTCATCGATCCTAGAAAAGACCACTGTCGGCATAACATTGATATCCAAGCATTCCAAACCTGCCAGGCAAATTCACATCCTAGAAACAGGTGGTGTATATGCTCCACCTCATTATTACAGAAAACACAGATATTATCTTCCTGTCTGATAATTCTAAACCTGCTAAGCCTATCTTTTGTACTCACTCTATCTATCAGGACAAACAAAGTAAAAAGTTCCACTCTAGGTGGCACTCAACCTTTCCAGATAGTCTTAGTGAAGCTGTAACTGGTAACCTCCTTTGGGATCATTTCTTCCTGTCAAACCTGCACAAATGAGTTAGTTGAAAAAGTACATTTTCTATCAAATTTTCACACAACTCTATCCTCTCTATTTTGTATTAGTGTCACAGGTCTCAACACCTCGTGTAATTGACTCAGAAGTTCCAACTCCTATTGAAAGAGCTCTCTTCTCCATTGGAAATTCCAAATCTACTCTAACCCGTCTCAAAACCCACAATCTCCTATAATAGATCCACATTGGGTTGAAACCGAGAAAAGTCTGGGGAACTGATCCTTCAATGATCCACAGTGTAACCATACATCCTCCCAAAAGTGAGTACGCCGTCCATCACCAATCTCCATAGACAAACCTGTAACCATCTTTTTCCTTAAATGTTGATTTGTTATTTGTAACTAGCATATATCTTTCCAGGGGCCTCCTCTAGTAGGTAATACTTGAGTTGACAGTAGCTCATTAAGATTTAGATTGTTATATGAGCAGACGACTTTCTTCCACAATGGACAGTCTTTCTTGGTAAACCGCCACCACCACTTAAATAACATAACCGTGTTGCGGATCATAGCATCTCCAAATTCCAACCCTCCCAGTTTCTTAGGGGCCTGCACCACTTTCCATTTAACTAATGCCATCCCATTACTTTCATCCTCCTTCCTCCAAAGGAACCCTCTCCCTAGGGAGATTAATTTTTCAACAACTACTTTGGGCATCTTGAATAAACTCATATAATACATTGGTAGCCTATTTAAAACTGATTTGATCAGCACCAACTTCTCGGCCTTATTTAGTACTTTTGCTTTTCATAGGTTGAGCTTTTCCTCCACTTTGTCTATGATGGGCTTCCAAGTTTTCACCAGCCTCGGATTTGCTCCTAAAGGGATTCCCAAGTATTTGACTGGAAGGGAACCTCCCTTGCAACCCAACAAATGGCACATACTTTGGATCCACTGCTGGTCACAGTTTACTGGAATCAAGCTCGACTTGTCAAACTTAATGCTCAGCCCTGACATCAGCTCAAATCACCTCAAGAGTCGCTTGTAGTTCTTGATAGTCTCCTCTTCTGGTGGGCTAAACAGAATTGTATCATCCGCAAACTGGAGATGCGATAACTCGATACTATCTCTCCCAACTAACAATGGTGATATAAGGCCATTCCTGACCGCCTCTCCAATCATCCAATGTAGCACATCTACAACTAGTACAAACAGGAACGGAGAAAGTGGGTCACCTTGTCTCAAGCCTCTTTCCATTTTGAACGGCTTGGATGGCGAACCATTTATCAGGAGTGACATAGAAGCTATTGTCACACACTCCATAACCCACAATCTCCATCTAAGCCCAAATCCCATCTTCTGCAGTACTAAGTCCACAAAGCTCCACTTGACTCTATCATATGCTTTTTGGAAGTCTAACTTGATTATTATGGCCTCCTCCTTCCTCCGCTTAAGCTAGTCTACAATTTCACATGCAATGAGTGCCCCATCATGTATTTTACTACCTTTCACAAATGTACTATGAGTCTCTCCTACTAGCTCTGGCATTACTTGTCTCATCCTCCTCACCAATACTTTAGAAATAACATTGTACACACACCCAACCATACTAATAGGTCACAGGTCTTTAATCTCCCTTTCCCCAACAAACTTTGGAGCCAGTGCTACCCAAGCGCTATTGGATTCCGTCGATAACCTTAAAGTCTGAAAGAACCCGATCACAACTACCGTGATTTCTGGCCCTATCTCGTCCCAACACCTCTTAATGAAATTCATGTTGTACCCGTCACAGCCTGGTGCCTTAGAGGACTCACAGTCTCACACAACATCTCTTATCTCCTCAGCCGTTATAGAAATCAATAATAGCAATTTTATCCTTGCCTGATTCCTGACATGTCTGCCATTGATTAGCAATGTATCAATCCTATTATTCCTCCTTCTTGCTGAAGCTATGTTGTGAAAGTATCTTGTATTTTTGTCCATTTCCTTTGCTTGTCACGATCGGGACATCTGCTTCAAATGAATCTCTTTTCTCACATACTATCTCTTACAGCAAGTGACTAGTGCCTTTCGTCTAGCCTCCATAGTTTCATCATACACTCCATTGCTCACCAAATCATCAATCTTCTTAATTTCTTCCTCAAAGGTCGTAATCTTCATGTCCATATCACTAAAATTGGCCTTATGCCACCTTCCTAACAGAATCGACAATGCCTTCAATTTATCTGTGAACTGAATCTCCTCCAAACCTCTCCACTCCTCCTTCACCATTCTAAGGAAACCTTCATGTGTAAACCAGGAATCTAAGCTTCTGAAAGGCCTTGGACCTCCCCCTCAGTTTTTTGTCTTCTACTATAATAGGGCAATGATCTGACAACCCCCTTGGTCTAGCTCGTGCCCGAGTCTCCGGAAACTCCCCCAACCACTCTAAGCTAACCAAAGCTCTATCAATGCGACTACAAGAACGTCTCCTAAACCATGTGAACATACGATCAGTGAGCGACAAATCCACTAACTCCATATCATGTATCCAAGCTTTAAATTCTTCTGCAGACCGAGGTAAGACCCCAGCACCTTGTCGTTTCTCCACATGTACTATTTCATTGAAATCTCTCATATTACAACTAGTAGAGAAATGTTAAAAGATTTAGATTTTTTTGTTATCAGTCAACTATTAATATTTAAAATTATAAGATAAAATATATTATTAAATTACTAGACTAAAAGAATTATATTAAAAATATTGAATTAATGGCCAAATAATGACAAAAACAATAAATATTAATGACGCTTAACATTTTTCTTTTTGATATATATGTTACCACTTAAAAAAACTATTGTAAAATAATTAATAGAGTTTTAACAGAAAATAAAATACAAAAGAGTAACTAAATAAGTAAATCTCCACCAATTTAAAACTTTTTACCTTACCGTTGTCATCGTCAATTCGTCATCATTTTATTTTTAAATAATGATTAGCATACACTTTTAAACCATTATTTCAAAAAGAAAAGTGTTAAAGAGACGAACACTTCTAATGAAAAAAATGAAGATTTAACTAGTATTAATTTAAAAGTAAGGCAAAAAAAAAGTGTTGATCACTTAGAATTCTCTTTTCAAAATCTACATAGTTGGAACAGTTTGATTTTGTGTGTGGGAGTTCAATTCTAACTGTTATAACTGGTAATTTTTGATTGTCATACTTTTAGGACATTTGATTGTTGTGGTGTTTTGTCGATTTTTAGCAAATCAAAAGTGGTTCGATTCTAATGGTCTAGGAGCGAAACCTACTCCTCTTTTGCAGGTATCAGTTTTTCTATAAGTATATCAAAGGTCCTCGAATTAGATGAGCATTAAAAAGGAAAAATGGTTTAAAGGGTGTAAAATAAGACTTTTGGAAGATAAACTGACTGAAAGCGAAAAGGTTTGCAATGAATTTAAATAAAGCGATAAAAATGCCTTGGATTGAATCAAATGACTTTTGACATAAAGATTAACTAAAATGTAAATCTCACAATGAAATTTAAAGATGTTTTAAAGATAAATTGAACAGAAAAAGTAAAGTTTGCTGAAGTTGTAAATTAAAAAGATAAAGACATGGAAGGAACCCTACAAAATTCGAACTCGAACGCAGACTCAGAAATTCACTGGGATATGAGTGAGCTTGACTATATTTCTAAAGAAAAGTTTCAACCTTGCTTTCTTAATTGACCATTAATGACATGATGCCCCCTTGTGTGTGAAAATTTGGGTAACTGTTCCCGCTCTTTTGCCCAAACGTGTGATAGTTTCTAAAAATCCCTTTAACTCAAAAAAACCTTCGATCTTCCTCATTCGAGTAGCTATTCAATTTACCATGTCCATCGAATCCGTGCCAAATAGTTTTTCACTTGATGCCTTCACGTGCATCCCTTTTGATCTCTACTTTCATTTCGAAACTTTATTAACATCTCAAATCAGCTCAGCCTTCGAATATAATTATTTTTTTACTAACAAATTGCTCCCTAGGATTAACGTGTTTGTTTTCGAAGTTACTCCTCGGAAAATGAAACACTTAATCCTAATTCAGTCTTTAACTATGGTTTAATGGGAATTACCTTAATTGGCCATAACTGCCATTTACTTTCTCCATCAATTTTGACTCGTTTGACACGTCTCCCACGATTCACAGTCTCTCTCTTCACCACTTCGCATTCTTCACGAAGTTACCTCTTTTCTTTGAATCTTCTCTGTGACAACGGTTAGGAAGCAAACCCTATTTAAATTAAACTCCCCACCATTTTCTTTTTCCTTTCTTGAATCTTCGTTCCCTGAAACCTTGCATTCTGTTCTATTCCGCAACTGCCATTTTTATCTTTCACTTTCCTCCTTGTTCATCAATGACTTCCTCATCTTCTCAAGCTACTACTCAAGATAAGGATAAAGGTCTAGCAACCCAACAACTGGCTCCTCCGTCTTTGCACATCTTGAACCAAATCAATGATGAAATCATTGGAGACCCTCAACTTCAAATTGACGACCTCGGAATTCTTATCCCCTTCACCATAAGTGACGAAACTCACTATTTCATTGGTCCTATTGACACCTTAGAAAGGGCAAACAAGTGGCTTCATTTCTTCCCAAATGCCCAATGGGAAGATTTACTGATTAGTCAAGACCTCGACATCTCTTTCTTCACCCACCCTAAAACACCCTTTAGAAACAACCCTAAAGTCACCCCATGAGGAACGGATTTTATGGCTTGGCAAAAACGTCTCATACTGGAGAAAAATGCTGTTTGGGGTGCTCTTGGAATTCAAGATCTCCTTCGGCTCTCTCATTTTACCCCCTCGACACATCCTTGGATGATTGGAGTTGTGACTCATTTCTGGAACAGAACCACCAACAACTTTCACCTTCCCTGTGGGATGATTGGCATATCACTCCTTGATGTAGCTACCATCACAGGTCTTCCAATAAGCTCCCCTAAATTTACCTCTGATATGATTCCTGAGTGACAATACAAAATAGGTTCTATGACTTTTTACAGTGAATTTATTGCCCACCATATGGGTGCAGACAATGAACCTATAACGGATTATGAACATGTGGCATTTTTTATTTTATTGGCTAAGCGGCATAGTCTTTTGCTCTCGAAGTGTCCAAATACAGAAGCTTTTTTATTCCCTTGCTGCCCTTTTGCATGAGGGAAAAAAACTTCAATTTGGTGAAACTGCTTCTATGGCACATTTTCGAAGAACTTGGCCAGTTTGTCAATTGCCTTCGAAAGAACTTTCTAATCAGCACAGGTGGTTCTCTTTGGCTTCTCCAACTCTAGTTGAACGCTGTTTTTGAAAAATTCATGATAAAACCTGGAGATGGTGCATCTGACAAGCAACACATTGAGGGTTTTCGATTGGCTACTTTCAAGCCACACTTCCCAACGGCTCAATCGGATAAAGATCGATTTTGGGCTGTTTTCTCTCTTTTCCATTCCTGTAAAAACTTCAATAATGATGACCTCAATTTCACTCCTTTTTTACGCCGCAATTGTGGTCCTGCCTGACTTGAACGACTCCTCTTTCCCAATGATAATTAAGAGGATGATATTGCTAAAAGGATTTGGGAAAACTTATTGGCTGTCCAAGTGATCCCAATAGGGCTGCCACAATACAAAAAGGAACATTTCAAGGCCACTCTTTATGCTCCTTATTATGTAGCCAGACAACTAGATTTTTCTCAGGCTATTCCAACTCCACTCCCCAAAAACAACAAGCCTCTTTGCCATGTCACTCTAGCTTCGAAGGAAGCACTCGACGCCTATCTCTCTTCGAACCAACAACAAAAAATGGGCTACAACCATCTCGTTTATGAACATAGTTCATTTATTACCAAATCTTGCTTTGATTGGTGTACTACATACTACTTTAAGTATAGTCGCACCTTTGAGGAAATTAAGAATTCTACCACTCGAATTGCATATACTGTTGAAGGCTCTCCAAAAAAGTCTTTGAAAAAAAAAAACCAAAACCACTGCATCTTCGAGGCAACCTCAGAAAAAGAGTCAACGGACTCCCACGAGAACTTCCAGAAGGGTATATAGTTCAATTGAATTCTTCGAAATTACATTTGTTTGAACATGTCTTGATCTTAGTTCTTTTCTCAGTTACAGGTATGATCATCAAGCGAAAGCTCTTCTAAAGCTAATGAACCTTCAATTCAAAATCTTCTTGCTGCCTCTCTAGACTCGGATGATGATGATGAAGTTGACCCAGCTTCTCAATTGATTTGAAGAAAAAGACAACTTAATCTAGTAAACCTATTTTGTCCTTTCGAATATATTAAATCTATCGAACTGTGCCCAACGATTTTATGTGCTTATTTTAGTCTGAGACTGCTGCTCAATCAACTTCTTCTTCTCTTGTCCCTGATCAATCCACACAACAAAATCAGCCAAGGCCAGAACAACAAGGATTTCATTCATCAGCCCAAACCATTACATCTGTTGAACCCATTCTAGTGGTTCCTCCAATTTTGACTAAAACACAAGTGGTTGATTTATCAGAGGAACAACATTCACCATCTCAGATTGCAAACATCGAACACTCTCTTTCACCAGTTCAAGCTGGGGCTTCTACTGGATCCCAAGTGGCTCCTGACTTTGACTCTCCTTCTCGAATTCCAGAATTCAATTCCGATTCACCTTTTCGAGTGCCAGAAACCATTGCTCTTGAATCTGATTCACCTACTCGAGTTCCAGAAAATGTCCCTTAACCACAAAAATAGTTCAGTCCACCCAGGGATGCCGAACTTTCAACTCCTCGTGACTTGGGACTACCTTCTGGAACTCTTGTAATGATCTCCCAACCAAATGACAATGATCTAATTGGGTTGGTTAATGCCTTGAACCAACTTGTTCAAGAAGACAAGGTGCCCATTTCCACTCCAACACCTGCAGGTCCTTTAACATCCAGTCCCCCTCTTGAACTAAATGAAAGTGCTCGCAACCAATTGATCACTCTTCTTAGATTCCTATCACATTCTCCCCTTGAATGGACTAATCTATCAGGCTTGCAACCAATTCTCTCTGAGATTCTAAGTTCTTCTCTTGAGCTTCAAGTTCTAGCTCAGCATTCTGCCATAGTCAAGAAATTCATAAAGATCGCCAATGACTATGTTGCTGCACAGAATAAGTTACAAGAGATTAAGGAGAAAGCGATCACAATCAACTCCGAAACAGAGGAATATAATGCAGCTCTTCAACTAATGAAAGATTCTTGCGAAGAATTTAGTCTAAGAATCTCTCAAGCCTTTACTGCTCGAGCCTATTATGTCAAAAAGGAAGAAGAACTCGAAGCAGAATTAACTCGGATCAACCAAAGGCTTGCCATGGTTCGAGAGAGAAAAGCTATTATAGATCTACCTCTGGCCACTGCTCAACGCAAGCAACATCAACTTTTCAAGGAGATATATACCATTGAAGCCAAACAAGAGGAGTGCGCGAGGCAATTCAAAAAAATTCAACATGAAGAGTATGAGCAGACTGAAAAACTCTCAGCCCTAGACAGGGAGAAAATTCAAATGTATTCTGACTTGGCCAAGCTCCTAGCACCTTTTATTTCTCCGCCTTAGGATATCAATATTTGTAATGACATCCTTTTTATCTCCAAACTTATGCATTTTAATTGTGATTCAATAAACAATGGTATTGCTTCAAGTACTTTCCATTTATCGATTTGACTACATTTTCAGATTCGATATCTTTGATTCGATATGCATTTCCAGAATATAATTCAACTATTTGAAAAGGCCCTTCCCAAGTATGGGACCATTTGCCAAGAACCCTCGATTTCTTTTCCATTGGCAAAATAACTTTCAAAACCAACTCTTCTATACTGAAGCATTTTTCTTTTATTCGACTGTTATAACTTTGAGCAATACTTTCTTTTTGCCGGATCATATTTTCAAGCGTCGCTATATGCTCTAAGTCTAAATCATTTAAATCATCGAACATTGCGTTCCAATCATCGTCAATAGAAAAATCATCTTGCTTTAATACTCTCAAAGTATTAAGATTGACTTCTAATGGTAACACAGCATCATGTCCATATACTAATTTATAAGGGAAAGTACCTGTTGACCCCCTTGGTGAATTTCGATAAGCCCACAACACTTGACTCAAGGTATCATGCCAAGTTCGAGGTCTACTTCTGATCTGCTTTTTTATCAAATTGATCAAAATTTTATTTACCGCCTCAACTTGTTCGTTGGCCTGTGCATAATTAGAGGTTGAAGTAACCATATTAATGTTTCTTGAAGCTGCAAAATCTTTTATTTGCTGACCAGTAAACATAGTTCCTTGGTCAGTACTCAATGTTTGAGAAATTTCAAATTGATGGATTATATGTTCCTCAATAAAATCTATTATTTCATTTTGCCCAGCCTCTATTAAAGGAACTGCTTCAACCCACTTCGTAAAATAATCTATTACTACCAGAATAAATTTATGATGTTTTGATGAAGGGAGGTGTATGATGAGCGGATAATTTATACGCTTTTTGGCATTGTTTTTAGTATGTTTTTGGTATGATCTAGTTAGTTTTTAGTATATTTTTATTAGTTTTTAGTTAAAATTCACTTTTCTGGACTTTACTATGAGTTTGTGTGTTTTTCTGTGATTTCAGGTATTTTCTGGCTGAAATTGAGGGACCTGAGCAAAAATCTGATTCAGAGACCAAAAAGAACTGCAGATACTGTTGGATTCTGACCTCCCTGCACTCGAAGTGGATTTTCTGGAGCTACAGAAGCCCAATTGGCGCACTCTCAACGGCGTTGGAAAGTAGACATCCTGGGCTTTCCAGAAATATATGATAGTCCATACTTTGCCCAAGATTTGATGGCCCAAACCGGCGTGGCAAATCAGCCTCAGAATTTCCAGCGTTTAACGCTG
>NC_029780.3:107682838-107683214 GCF_000817695.3 Arachis duranensis | reverse complement strand
TAGAAATTTGGAAGGACAAGTGGGTCAGCTGAGCAAGAAAATTACTGAACTCCCTCCTAGTACTCTTCCAAGCAATACAGATGAAAATCCAAAAGGAGAGTGCAAGGCCATCAACATGGCCGAATTTTGGGAGGAAGAAGAGGCAGTGAACGCCACTGAGGAAGGCCTCACTGGACGTCCACTGGCCTCCAATGAGTTCCCCAATGAGGAACCATGGGAATCTGAGGCTCAAACTGAGACCATAGAGATTCCATTGGACTTACTTCTGCCTTTCATGAGCTCTGATGAGTATTCTTCCTCTGAAGAGGATGAGTATGTCACTGAGGAGCAAGTTGCTAAATACCTTGGAGCAATCATGAAGCTGAATGACAAGTTG
>NC_029780.3:107678245-107678607 GCF_000817695.3 Arachis duranensis | reverse complement strand
GGAAGGTCTAACCTTGTCTGTGGTATTCTGAGTAGGATTCAATGATTGAATGACTGTGACGTGCTTCAAACTCCTAGCAGGCAGGGCGTTAGTGACAGACGCAAAAGAATCGATGGATTTTATTCCGGCCTGACCGAGAACCGACAGATGATTATCCATGATGTGACAGAGCATAGGCAACATAGTCACTGAGAGGATGGGAGGTGGCCATTGACAACGGTGAAACCCTACACAAGCTTGCCATGGAAAGGAATAAGAAGGATTGGATGAAGACAGTAGGAAAGCAGAGAGACGGAAGGGAAGGAATCTTCATACGCTTATCTGAAATTCCTACCAATGAATTACATAAGTATCTCTATCTT
>NC_029780.3:107653649-107677090 GCF_000817695.3 Arachis duranensis | reverse complement strand
CCATGCTGTGACAGAGCATAGGCAACGTAATCACTGAGAGGATGGGAGGTAGCCATTGACAACGGTGAAACCCTACATGAGCTTGCCATGGAAAGGAGTAAGAAGGATTGGATGAAGACAGTAGGAAAGCAGAGAGACGGAAGGGAAGGCATCTTCATGCACTTATCTGAAGTTCCTACCAATGAATTACATAAGTACTTCTATCTTTATCTTTGTGTTTTATGCGTCTATCACTATATCCAATTGAGTTTGCCTGACTAAGATTTACAAGATGACCATAGCTTGCTTCATACTAACAATCTCCGTGGGATCGACCCTTACTCGCGTAAGGTTTATTACTTGGACGACCCAGTGCACTTGCTGGTTAGTTGTGCGAAGTTGTGTAATGCCATGGTACTGAGCCACCAAGTTTTTGGGGTTCATGTCCGGGGATTATGAGAGTTGTGAAAAGTATTGTTCAGAATTTCGCGCACCAGTGTATCAATCCAATTAAGTCCAAAGTCCAACCTCTAAACAGCCATGGCTTAATGATCAAATGCAACTCAGACGCTGGGATCTGTTGTATTGCCCTATGTCGTTGACATTTTTGACATGCTTTTGCATAATCGATACAATCTTTGATCATGGAGGGCCAATAGATATGATTTCGACATAGTACCCATTTCATTTTAATCCCAGCCTGATGAGCACCACATATTCCTTCATGAACTTCTCCTAAAGCAGTATTTTTATCTACTTGACTTAAGCATCTCGAAAAGCTCCCATCGATTCTTTTCTTATACAACTCATCAACTATCAAGACAAAATTCATTGCTTGCAATTTTGTCTTTCTATCGACTCGAGTACTAGGATTCCTCAAATACTCGGCAATGGATTTCCTCTAATCATCGTCTTCCCATTCATCCACACACAAAGCCTCTCTTTCATCCATGGGCACTAATATTTGACAGATATTTGCTAACTTTCTTAGTGTTTCTAGGCCTATTCTATATCTTGAAGCTATTTGGGCCAACTCGTTAGCAATTTTATTCTGGATCCTTGAGATATGGACCAATGAAACTTTTCGAAAGGAAGTTAGCAACTCCTAAGCCATTGCCAAATATTTTTGCGACTTCTCATTATTACACTTGAACTCTTTCGATAACTGTTTCAAGACCAATTGGGAATCCCCTAAGATCTGGACTTCTAAAGCCCCTTTTCCAATCAAAATTTCAAGGCCTAAAATTAAAGCTTCATATTCTGCCATAGTATTTGAGCAAGGATATTTTAGCTCAAACAGAAATTCCGATGGAATTCTTTTTGGTGAAATAATGAGAATTCCTACCCCTGCACCATCTTTGTGCTTCAATCCATCGAAATATAACTTCCCGTAATTGAGAGTCCCAATTTGTTATGTCGATTTTTAGCAAATCGAAAGTGGTTTGATTCTAATGATCTGGGAGTGAAACCTACTCCTCTTTTGTGGGTACCAGTTTCTCTATAAGTGTATCAAAAGTCTTCGAATTAGACGAGCATTAAAAAGAAAAAAAGGTTTAAAGGGTGTAAAATAAGACTTTTGGAAGATAAACTGACTGAAAGCAAAAATGTTTGCAATGAATTTAAATAAACCGATAAAAATACCTTCGATTGAATCAAAGAACTTTTGACATGGAGATTAAAGGCACTAAAATATAAATCTGACAATGAAATTTAAAGATGCTTTAAAGATAAATTGAACAGGAAAAGTAAAGTTTGCTGAAATTGTAAATTGAAAAGATAAAGACATGGAATCCTACAGAAATCGAACTCGAACGTAAACTTAGAAATTCGCTGGGATATGAGTGTGTTTGAGTGTATTTCTGAAGAAAATTTCCAACCTTGCTTCCTTAATACTTTCTAATATTTATAGTCCTTTTCCATAACCGACCATTAATGACATGATGCCCATTGTGTGCAGAAATTTGAGTAACTGTTCCCACTCTTTTGCCCAAAAGTGTTACAGTTACTGAAAATCCCTTTAACTCGAAAAAACCTTCGATCTTTCTCATTTGAGTAGCTATTCAATTTACCATGTCCATCGAATTCGTGCCAAACAGTTTTTCACTTGATGCCTTCACGTGCATCCCTTTTGATCTCTACTTCCATTTCAAAACTTTACTAACATCTTGAATCAGCTCAACCTTCGTATAATTATTTTTTACTAACATATGGTTAATAGTGATGGTTAATTGATGGTTAAAATAGGATGTACACATGCATAATATAACGTGTAAGTGCAGCGATTGAGTCCATCACTAATACAGCATTGATGAGTTAGTTACAAAAGAATACAGACTTTACATACAAAAATAGAATTCCAGTGAATAGAGGTGTTCATTAAAAAAACTAAATTGTGATTAAAAATTAAAAAAATTATAATCATATTTTGATTAATCAATCTAATAAAATAATTTTAAAAGTTCTATCCATATTTTATAAAATTGATTAACCAAAATCAAATTAAAGAAACCGATTTTTAATTGGTTAACTAAAACCAAAACCAAATTAAATTCAAAACCTAATTTCAAAAGGACAAAACCTCTCCGACAAAACCAAATTCACTCTTCGCTACCGTCAACAGTTCTTCTCCTCTGCCTCTTGCCGGTGGCTCGTCAGATCTCTACCACTTCAAGTCTTCACTTTAATTCGCAACTCTGTCTCTCTGTCTCGACTTCCCATTCACAACTCTGTCTTCACTTTGATTCTCTGGAGTATCTCTTTTTTTCAGTTCTATTCTTCTTTCGTCAGTGGCTCGTTGGAGCTCATCAATTGAGGTAAGCCTCCTCCTTGCCATTAGTTCTGAGTTGAGTTTTATCCTGAGTTTGTTAACTAGGTTTTTTCTATTTTGTTGATTTGTTTTATTTTATTCCTTCATTAGTATACTTCTGACTTCTTTATTTTAATTGATTGAAAATGTGCAAATTTAAAATCTCTCAGTATTGAACTCTTCATTTCAATGGATCCTGCTATAAGTTTTTTTTCACCGTAATTCACTTTTTGATTGGTTAGGACTTAATTAATTTGTCTGAATTGAATGAAAAATTGTTGTTCTGGATGCTGCATTATACTGTATTTCTATCAACATGTTTTTGCCAATCACATGATCGATCTTATCTGTACTTATTCATAGTTAAAGACTTATATGTGACCTAATTATCTCACATCCATGCATTATTTATGATAAAAACTTTCTCTTGAAATGTTTTGAATACCACAATTATTTCTCTTTTTCTTTTTCCAAATATGCCAAAAGTAGGGATAAGTCATTGTACTAATTAAAGTTGTGTTTTACTCCTATACCTGTGTCTTGGTTACATTCTTCAATGATTTTGAATACTTTTCATTAGTTAAAAGAAAAAATTTTTTTAGGATAGTGCTAGCTAGCCAAAAAGTAATTACAATATAGAAATGTTACGAAAAAATTCTCATTCTCTTGATAAGCAAGTGATATACACCTCCTTATCACCCACTCTCCTTATCGTCCACATTTATTCTGCATGGTTAGAGTCATTAATGTTCTTTCTAAAATTAGTTTCAGTTTCTCTCAAATCAAATTCCTAACATCTCTCAATTACATTATTACTCATTAAAATATAATTTCTCTACAGAAATTATGGAGGTTAAATTAAAAAATTTTAACAACGTTTACTATACAACTCATATTTTACATATAGACTATTAGAAAATAAAAAATAAAAAATAAAATATAAACAAAAATTAAAAAATAAATTTTTAGAAATAATTATTAACTTGTTATATGAAAATCAATAAATAAGCATACATATGAATATTAAATAAAAAATATTAATAATTAAAATTATGACTTATTAGTGCACATGAGATAATTTGAAGAATATAATAAGACGCATAGTTTAAAATTTGGTAATATTAATTATAAAAATTTATTAATTATAGACATCATAAGTATGAAATTATGAATATTATGTGCACAAAATTATAGATGTTATTAATATGAAATTATGGATGTTATGTGTATAAATTTATGGATGTTATGAGTAAATTTATCAATTAAATAAATTAATTTAAGAATTTAACATTTTTTAAATTCAATTATGATAAAATTTAAACATTTGCAGTAACTTGATAGTTACTTATGCAATAATTAAAAAATAATATGTGTATAGATGTAATATCTAATAAACATGAATTTAATTTTTAGATGTTAGTTGTATATAATTATAGATATTATGTATATGAACTTATGAATGTTATGTGTATGAACTTAGTTAGTACAGTATAATTATAAATGCATATAAAAACACAAAAAAAATTATATCAGTTTATTACCATACCTCATCAAAGCTAGTGTGGTTATATTCTCGAAAATTGGTTGACTGACAACAATTTCATTGCGTGAGTTCGTCTGTTGTTCGAATTATTCTTCAGTTCCTTCTAACATAAGTACCGTGTTAAGGTCGATTTCAAATGTCATACTATTTGCAATGATAAAAACGATTTCTTGTAAATTTTCTTGGCCTATTTCAATTATGTTTGTAATTGAACTAGAATCATGTTTGTTGACTTCTAACTTATACGACCTACAATTCATGATCCTTATAACAATGATAAAGGTATTAAATAAGGCTTTCACGTTTTATCATTCCTGAAATGGTAATAAATGAATTAAAGAAAATAAAAACTAAAGTCAATTAAAGTCATTTAATGGATATTATTATTACTGTTTTTTATTAGTATTAGTTTTTATTGTATTTTTAAATATAAAATTCAAATTATAAAAGAGATTATTAAGTAATAATTATAAGAATGCCTAAGATATGATATTATAATTAATATAATTAATAAGTGGAGCTAATAAAAGTATGATAAGTAAATTGATAAGAGGGTGAGATAAAAAATAAAAAAAATTAATAAATATTATTAAGTTATATAAATGAAGTAAAATTTAAAAAATTTTAGTTAATTATGATTAAAAATTTTTTGTTACCAAACTTTTTCCATTTTTTAATGTTGAAGAAGATACTCAAATATGTAAATACATGAAGTGAATTTCGTTTTTCCTTCGAAGGGAATTTTGGTTCTGAAGAAGTTACAGGTTGGAACTGTGTGTCTTTTGGTGCATATCTAGTTACAAGAAACACTTTAGGCCTTTATGGGGAAGGGGTTATTCAACTTTAATTCATATATAATTAAACAGTGATTAATGGTAGAGTGACAGGGCAATGCAAGTGGCCATGAATTTCCAAGCCCAAATCAAATCACCGTGATAATGTGTCAAGTTTGGTTAGTCAATGCAAGATTTTCAGTGGTGGTGAGTTGGTGACTGCCACAACGAACATACAACCACTTAATTAGAAGGATTTGGACTACCACCCACTGATTTTATTATTAGAACATGTGACTGAAGTCTGAACCCTTCATTGACACCAAAAAGGAACAACCTTTGGCACTTAATGGCAGAGAACTCAGATCATGCATTAATGGCAGAGAACTCAGATCATGCTTCATTAATTTTAGAAATGTTTGAAAAGATGAGTGATATAGGAGGTAGTTTATATACATAGATTGAGAAAATCTTATATATTTTATTTTTGTTATTTATTAACATATCAATAGCCACCAATATTTTTGTGATGTAATCTAAGCTAGCTAGACTTTTGGACATAAAGATTGAAGGGAATGGATCTAAGAATTGAGGATTATAAGTAAAAAGATTGTAATTGAACTTTGTTTTTGGTACGCGTTTATTTTTAGAGACAGGACAGAATACGACACACTGACATAGAGATAATAGGATGGAGACATTAAAAATTATTTTTTGTATATTATGTTTGGATACGATGTACAAAATTTTCTACATCAAGTACAAATTAATTTAATAAAGAATGAGAGTAGGTAAGAGTACAGACGGAACTTGAAAAAAATGTTTGAAGAGACATAATAAAAAATTTTGTTTAGGTTAATAAGCCAAATTAATTTTAAATAAAAAATCAATTTTAAAAAAGAATCCGTTTTTACATGAAAAAAATAGTTTTGCACATAAAATTTATTTTTATTTAAAAAATCAATTTTTTTTATCTAAAAACTTATTTTTCTTTAAATTATATAAAATCAGTTACAACTTATAAATTATTTTTTAGTATTTTAAAAGATCAATTTTATTTTTGATAATATTTATCTTTCAAAAATTTTAAGACTTATTATTATTATTATTATTATTATTATTATTATTATTATTATTATTATTATTACAAATCAAATAATATAATATAAGATTAAAATGGTATTGAAGTAAAAAAGATAAGAAGGAAAGAATTGTCCACTCCAATAAAAAATTCTATAAAAATGAGAGAGTACGTGAAAAAGAAAGAGATAGATAGAGAACAATAAGAAGAAAGTAGAACAACGCAATAAGAAAAATAAGAAGGGATAATAATGGAATAATAAAAAATATCTATGGACAAAAAAGAAAACAAAATTTATAAAAAAGTCCGTGTCCACTCCTTTAAATCTCGTGTCCATCTTTATCCTTCGTAAAAGAGTGCACACAAAAATATAAAAAACTGTCTCAAAGACAATATGTTCAATGTCTATATCTCTGTTTTCAAACACTCTTTAAACATGTGTTGTCTATATCTCTGTGTCCTGCCTCCAAAAACAAACCTACGTTATAGTTGAAAGGTCTTTGCTTTTCATTATTTTTGTATTTTTGGGTCAAGTATGTGTATGTGAGTGTGGAGTTTGAGCATAGTTTTATTTGAATATTTGGAGCTCCAAGTGAAGAGCAGAGAGCCAACAGGCTTCTTCGGCGCCTCATGAAACCGTTATGAATCCTATGGCAAGAAATGGGAACAAAAGAATCCCAGAGTCAATGAGGAATGAGCTAATTATTTATTCTAATAAGGATAAATAATAAAAATTTGTCCACAGATTACTCTGAATTTAAAAATTTTTATTCAGTTATTTCACATCGAATTTCAAATTTCAAAATTTCTTAATTTTAAATTTTAAATTTTTTAAAAATTCAACTAATTATTTTAAAAAAATAACCATCTAAAATCCTAATTTACCAAAACATTTCATTCTAATACCCTCTTCTTCTTCAATTGGCGGTCACCCCACCTTCATCAATAATCATCTCACTCCACCTTCGTTGCTTAGTTTGTTACACGTTACTCACCCTTAGTAAAAATAATCATTCACTTATGAATAAAAATAATCATCTGCATACCTAATTAATTGAACATTCAACATATTTTAATTATATATAACTAAACTCAATTCAGTCAAAATAATTATCTACATAAAAATTAAAATAATCATCTACATACTTACTAAAATGACCATCCTAAATTAACCATTAAATACATTAAAATATCTCATTTACATTAAAAATAAACATCCATCTACATGCATATATTCCGCTGCATACTGTCTCATAACAAATAATTTCTTTCGATTAGTTGCTTTAAAGGAAGTGTCACTGCAAGTAGGTTTATGTAAAGAATTTTTAAAGATATAACATTTTGCTTTTTGGAATTTTTTTGTTCTAATCTTCTTAACAAAATAAATATCAAAAAACCAATACCAACAATTCAAATAATATTTTTAGCCATAAATAACTTTCTAGCATTTTTAAGTATTGATGCAATTGAAGAAAAAAGACTATTTACTATTCTTTACGGTGATATGAAATATGACAAAAAAGTCGAAACCCAAAAAATTATATGTTATGAAATATGAATACAAGTACGTAAATTAGCTATCTCAAACCTTATAAATCTTTACGGAGTGGCTCTAAAAAAAATATAATATGGCAGTAAATAATATCCACAATAAATTATAAAAAGGCATCTCTGAGGTACGTCCAAACAAGCTCTAATCAAAATTAAAATAATTGTTACAAAAAAAATGAAAACAAACAAGACAAACTTCTAAAACAAACTATAAACCACAAGATTTCCTTCTGCCATGAAGGATCTTCTGCGATGGGATAACAATAAACCACACACCCCGTGTCCTAATAACCATGAAGATTAAACTAGTAGCATGATTCACTGATTAAACATAACAACAATTAAAAACCAAACATTGACGGCGTTCTCAGACTTTTCCTGTGGTTCGTGTGCCTCGCCTTCTTTTTTGCTAAGAATTCATCAAATTTTGTTTCAAAAATTGCATTGCCTACTAATTCGTTTCACTCTTTAAAAATTTTTTGCTGGGATTATGGTACAGTCTTCAGTGACACCAATGAGAGAAAATGGAGAAAGAAAAGGAGAGAGAGACGTATTCGTAATTGTTTAGAATCTTTATTTGTTTTGTATTTAAAATTAAAAATAATTTTATAATTAATTAATTTAATTATTATTTAATATTAATTTTAAAAACATCTTTATTGTACATAGAAATAGTAATATCACTCGAACTCGGGTATCCATCCTATCCCTATCCGTTCGGGACGGATAATTACCCGCCTTGCAACGGAGCGGATTTTTAGCGGGATGGATTGTTGAGAGGGACGGCAAGGGATCGGGTTTAAGTAATATCCGCCCTGTTATATATATAATGTATATAATTTTAATATATAATATGTATAATATATGTAAAATAATTAGTAAATAATTAATAATATTATATCATATTTAAATTTTTATTTTAATTTATATTATGTAAGTGATGATAGTTAGGAGGGAGATCGGATAGAGAAAAATCTATCCCTATTTGTTCCGTTGTCACCCCTAATTATACACATTATATACTAATTATATTGGTTCTTCATACTTTTTTGGGACAAAAAAAAAGCGAAACGGTGCCGTTTCCATGGACACTACGGAGACATCGGTTTCCGAAGCACCTCAAGGTATGTATTTTAATTTTACTCTGTTCTCCTCCTAATTCCCAATTAATAACAAAATTAATTAATTAATTTTATATTTAGGGTTTATGGTTGGTGTTGCACCAATGGATACATCCCGAATCAGGAGGTCAAAGCACCTTTTCTGCTGCTACCAACATGTAAGTCGTAATTTAGATTAATTTTCAGTCATCTGCAGTTTTATGTATGGCTTTCGAGTAATCATTGTGAAATTGCTAATTATTTTTGCTTATGTTGCAACACGTTCATTATTAGTGATACTAATTAGAATATGATTACATAATTTTTGTGCTCAGATAAAAGTCGAATGTTGTGCAGACTCTAATGGGAACATTACCATGGGCTACCTCATTCCGAATAAAAAAGCATAAAATCTAAAATAATGATAGATAATTAATAACTTTCTTGAATAACATGAATAACTATTAATCAAATTAAAATATACTATATTTTTAAATTATCTATCTAAATCTTAATATTAGAATAACTATTCGCACACCTAGTAAAATGAACATCTAATATATTTATTGTTCACATTGTTTAATATTTTCATTGTCTACCTATACTTTTCCAACGAGGTATTTAGCTTGTATATTAAGTGCAACTGTATAATTTCTATATGTAATACGGTGCATTGTTCATCAAAACAACAAAATCTTGAAAGTAAGTATCAAAGCATAATTTCACTATAAAAAAAGGAATAGGAGTGCTACGTTACCAATTTTTTATCTGCCAAAATCTGCCAACTTGAGTTGGGCTGGACATGAAACCCATCTACTAAATAAAGCCACGTCTAAATTAATCATGGTTTAATCCTAATTTATCACGTGTTGGTAATAGTTGGCAGACTCTCTCTTGGTAACATATACTTTTTCAAAAAGGAAACATAACAAGACACCGCATTTGACATAAGCATAATGATAAATGATTTGTCCATATTTATGGCATCAAATTACAACTTGGTAGCAAGCACGATCAACATGCAAAAGAAAAATTCAAATTAAACTATGCTCAAACTGGTAGCTCTCTGCTCTTTAATTGAAGGACTTGGAGCAGTATGAGAAGAAGCAAGCTGGTAGGCAGTGAATTATCGAGTGAGCCAGTGCTTATTAGCATTTCTATCAAAGATGCTTGGCCCGAAGGTTGACATTGTGATCTCCACAAAAAGAGGAAACTGCAACCAAATGAAGGAAGCAATTGGAACACAAGCAAGAAAACTTAAAGGTATAACAATCCATGCTTTCCCGTGAAGCATAACAAAGAGCGCCGCAGAAAATGCTACCAACATGGATGCCATGGAGATAAATAAAGTCAGAAGGCCTGTGATAAGCTTCAAAGGTAATGCCTTGAGAAAATCATCTTCAGCATAACGGGAAGTGAGAATGCCTAAGAACATGATTATCGAAGTTGAAGAAGAAAAGAGCGATATTGCATCAGATAATACAAACACCACAAATGCCTTTTTCTTTGAGAAAATAGGGTAACCTGTGATCTGGTCATTACCACCTGGAACTGTAAATGCAGCCGCAAAAACCACCGTGGCTACAAGAGCAGCTACAAGACTAAATGAAGTGGCTGTTCCTTTCATCCATTTCTCACCTTGTTTCACCAAATCTTTGTGTTCCTCTGTAAACAATTGTCGAGCAGTTTTCTTATCGTTGTTTAGAGATTGCTTTCTTAGAGCTGGCGTGATACTCTCCACTTCCTGAACGCGTGAGCAACCAATTAATAACCACCACACACATGTAATATATTATATAACTAACTAACTAACTAATTTTTATTGATTGAGTACTGACCTTAAACCACTGCAATTCTCTTTGCATTTGTAAAGCAGCACCAGAGATATCATGAAGCTGTGCGCTCGGAGCTAACAGTCCTGCCATGTGAAGCAGGGTGTCACCATTCCTGTCCGTCATTTCAGCAAGTGCATTTTTCCAAACCATACCGTGAATAAGATCAAAAACACTGGCTTGGCGATATTCAACACCCACAAATATAGCATTTCTCGGATTTTCACCTGCCCAGAAAACGCGTGGGTGCGTCTTTATCACTTCCTTGATAAACTCTGGGATCCCCATTTTGGCGGCTTGAATTACTGCGAGATGTGCTCGACTATTTTCAAGTTCTGCTATATTTAATTTGAATAGCTCTTTACATGCAATCTCTAGAAGCTCACGAGGGTGCTTATAGGTTAACTTTGATTTATCAACCTTGCATATATTCCGTCTTCCTATAATTACAGATTGAGAGAGAAGTCAGTCCCACCAGCACAACAAAAACACTAATTAAAAGGTTCAAAACTTACTAATTTTAAATCCATAAGGACGATTGATTATATAAAGTACGTCGTAATGTTTAACTAAGGGTAGTTATTATACTCACTTCTAAAGATCCATCTTTCCCAGAACGTGAGTTGACGCCCACTAGGAAAGGCAGAAGGTACACTTGCCAAAGCCTCCAAAAGAGTTGATTCACGCCCACGATGGCTTGCTGGTAACGGTATTACTGCTAACTTTGGGCAATAACGCAGCAATTCTTGAGCCTTATCTGTTGTGCAAGGATAAAAAATTAGAAAACAATATATTATTATGTACTAATATTTTTTTATCAACTTTCTCATTTAAAAAAATTTTTTTGGCCAACACTTAGTTATCAATTTATTTTTATTAACTGATGTTCAGAAAAAAAACCCAAAATAAATAAAAATTAATGGCCCTGGATTTTTCTTTACGTCAAATATGGGCTTACAGTTATTTAATTGAAAATAGAAGTCCTAGATTGAAGCTAATACCTAACAATATCTGAGAATAATAGCACATGATGAGAATTCTAACTCCATTATATCCCTTTTCAGGTGTTAATTCTTCCCATGGTGTGACTGAAAATAGATAAGCAGCCATTTCCTTGTTACCAACGCTAAGAGCACGTGTGAGGGGAATCCAACCAGTGTTTGAAGGAATAGTAAGTAATTCCCTGTTGCCTTTTTCGACAAGGCATTTTACCAGCTGGACGTCTTTACCGTAAGTAGCTTCATGAAGAGCCGTGAGTCCTCTATTGTCTCTCAGTTTAACGTTGTCTGCTGACATTAACTGCAACAGTTGCTCCACGATGTGGCGGTGCCCGAATAGAGCTGCAACGTGAAGAGCTCTCTTACCCTCGTGCGAAATTCTTGCAGTCAATGCTCCCTCATGCCCGTTAAGAAATTCACGAGTGCCGTGCCAATCACCAGTGCGCAATGCCGCATATAATCGTGCGTATTCTGGATTGTAATCCGTCCTCACTTCCTGTTTCAATAGAATCATAATCCACATTATTTTCAGCAACAATAATGTATACTTGATCTTCATATATATTATGCTTGCTCCAACAATTCCACCTCAAAGGTAATAAAGATTGACTTGTGTTTGATTGTATTATTCGAACTTTTATGATTCTTGTGTTTAATATTAACAAGTTTTCAGGACTATTTCACATGTTGGGTGTAAATAGGGAAAGGTTGGAATTAAAAAAAAAAATAAAGCATACTTTTTGTCATTAACGGTTTGCAATCTTTTTAAAAATACTTTTAATATTTAATTTCATTTAACTTTTTTATTTGTGTCAAAACTATCTTTAAAAATTTTTAATTTTGTCTCTACCATTTTATATAGAATTAATGTCCATGAGTAATTTTAACGCAAATAAAAAATATCATGGACAAAATTAAATACAACGAAACTAAACGTTAAGACTATTTTTTACAAAAAATCACAAACATTTAGGACAAAACCTCGCAAAGGAAAATTCTTTGTCGTGCTCTGTTCTCCATTCATGGGATGGACAAAAGATTTTAGTTTCTGTACTCTGAAGACAATGCAAAAACATTTTTAACCTTTTGTAGTTGCCTATCTCCTGTCTTCAGATAAAACCCAAAGGGACCCTAAATACTGATTTTTCATCTCTTGCTTATGTTTGGACTGAAATGTATGTCCCTTCGACAAGCTTTTAGTTCTATTAATTATCTGCTCATCATGTGCTTCTAAGCACAGTTCAATAGCAGTGAATATGGATACAAATTTAGCCTAAAGAAGTAACATGTTATTCAACAATATGCTTGTTAGTCGTTAGAGACTGTATCTGCATATAAGTTCATCTACTTTGTAGATCCTAATATTTTAGCAGAGAAACCTTTAACAGAATCCGCACTAAACATTAAAAAAAGAAAAAAGAAAATACATGTTCATATTCATATATATAAAATCTTTTTTCACAGTTTAGAGTTTATTGAGTTTCACCTTTGTGCGATGATACCCAAGCTGCAATGTGTCCCAGGCTTCCTTGGCTGTAGTGGCATTCATAATGGTTGGAAAAACTTTATCTGAGACTACAGATTGGATGGTGAAGAGAGCCTTTGCATCTTTAGAGGAATTTTCTCTCAAAGTTTGTTGTTGCCCATCATTTAATTGTGCGTTCGCTACTGGAACTTCAAAACCATTGTCCACAATTTCCCACAATTCATTTGCCACTAGGAAGCGTCTCATTTTAATTTTCCAGAAATCATACTTGTCCCCAGAAAATTTTGGTGCAGCAGATAAGGAAAGACTAGTGCAAGTCATTGTCACCTTGAAGAAATTATCAATGGAGCTTTAATACCAAGTGTTCATATTCAGCAACAACAAAATACAGTTTTGCTAGTATTAGTGCTGAAAAAAAAATGCAGCAAAAAAAAAAAATAGAACATCAAGCAAAAGGTTGCATAACATACACAACACATAGAGAGTGCATAATTGAGAAAGTGAGATTTTTTTTTTTTCAGTTCGGATATTTATCGTTAATTATAGTGACTAATTCTTTTTGTTAATAAATATTTTAATAAATAAAATAGTTGGCCTAAAATTTGAAGTGTCTGAGTAAAGATTAAAGAAGATCAAAGTGGGATTGATTAAAGCAGAACAAGAAAACTTTATTTGAGAAAGTGAGATTGAGTGAAACAGAACAAGAACTTGTTGTCAATCAATACCTTGTATTACAGTGGCAGCATAAAGATGTAGGAACTCAGCACTGTCTTTCTGAGTCAACGCTGGCAGCAAATAGATGTATGAAGGAACTCACCAATCAGCAGTCCATATTACCTGGCATGTAGGTTTGTCCAGTATTTTTGCATAATAAGTTGGATCAACATTAATAAAAAAATATAATCAAATAAGAGCCGTTAGATCTATATTATTTTCATCCGATCATTAATTTATTTGTGTATCAAATTATCAATGTTTTTTTTTTGTTGAGAAAATGGGGCTAATGTCCAAAAAGACTAAAATACAAACTAAACGAGATAAGGAAACCTCTAACATCATCAGAAAAAGTTAAGTGTAATTTTGACTTTAAAGTTAAATTTTTACGCGCTAGACAATCTACATATATATTACCTTTTCTATAGATATTTACAAAATAAATCTCTCAATCCTTTTCTCACCATTGTTGGATACTTCTAAAAAAAACGTTGAAATGATTAGCTAAATTTTTATTTCCATTCAAACTTGCGATCACTGCTCTGAAATCACACTTAACAGTTATTCTTCTTAAACTCAAAATCTAAGTTATTTTGAGTCCCTGATAAATACCCCAAAATTCTGTCTTGTATGCTGTGCAGTCTCCAATATAATAGAAAAATTTTCCTATCCATCTACCTTCACGATTTCTGATGAGCCCCCTGCATCCAGATTTCTTTGATTTATTGTGTCTTGAACCATCAGTGTTTAGTGTCACCCAATTTTGGATAGGAGGGTTCCAATTTATATGTTTTTCCTCCTTTTATCTGAAAATGCTCTATTTCCTTCTCCTTACAAACGTTTCATTTATCTTCTTTACTTTTTTCAAGATCTCATAGTGAGGTGGGGTGGTTTTTCCTAACCTTGTTCATGTATTTTTCTATTTTTCTAATTTTACATTTTTCAGGTTGTTGTGATGTAAGTGTCCATCTAATTGTTGCATTCGTCTCTACCGAGTTGTTCTTTTAAATTCATCTCAACCCATTTTTCGATATTGGCTTCAAAAAAAATATTGCATGCATCTTGGATTAATGAGGATAATCCAAATTGGGGTTATTTTCCTATAATCTCTCATAGCATGCATAATATCCTCTTCCTGGTATGGGTAAAATGCACAATCTCCTTGTCCACCAAACAGTTTTTTCTTCTTCTGGTTTGTGAGAATGCAGTCGTGCAAAAGTCTCCACATGAAAGTCTTAGTTTTTTAGGGTCTCTTCCATTTTCACATAGTGGTCCAGACAGTGGTTATGGGTTGCATCCATTTCGCTAGGGCTTTGAAGATGGCGGCTATGGAGAATGCTCCATCATCTGAA
The DNA here is from genome assembly GCF_000817695.3 of Arachis duranensis. Lineage (NCBI taxonomy): Eukaryota > Viridiplantae > Streptophyta > Magnoliopsida > Fabales > Fabaceae > Arachis > Arachis duranensis. The sequence goes on along the minus strand of NC_029780.3, from coordinate 107,661,875 downwards.
TGAATCTAACCTTGTCGATCATCTCTGTTGTTGATTTTCGGAGGAGGGAGAGCAACAATTTTCGCACACACATCTTCAGATAGGTACGTTTTAAGTTTTGTCACGTTCCACTCTCCTCTTTCATCGCTCCAATCTCTCACGACGCTTTCCTCATCAACATCAATTTGGAGGGAAAAATTTTGCAGGATTCCAGCCCCCTTCGACCTAGTTGTCATGCCAAAACTTCGTTGTTGCTCCATTTCCAACAAAAGAGATGGTATGATTGTAGAATTTTGACCAAATTTTGATAAGCTCCTTCCACAGCTTAGAATCTAATTTTCTAGTTGAAGGTGTAGCAGTGAATGTGTTTCAATTGTATTTTTTACTGAGAATATGAGCCCATAAGGCATTTCTTTTAGTTGTCAAATGGCATGTATAAGAAAGCTTCGTTCATTAACTCCAAGTTCCTAAATTCTAAGCCTCCATCATGTTTTGGTAAATGATAAACTCCATTGTATTGTCATTAATTGTGCTAAAAAGTATAGAGTTTTAGCAACTTTTTTGTATAATTTTGGGCAATTAAATGAGTTTTTTAAATCTTGCTTCCGATGAAGTTACGTGTGAAAAATATATTTTTTGTGCTCTTAATTATTAATTTTTATGCCATTCAATGACATGATTAAATTTATTTAAGTGTTTCAGGGTTACTGTATATTAATAGTTTCAAATGATTAAAAAGAATGGAGCAAAAAAGCGTATTCGAAAAGCGATTCGGGTGATAACTCGCATGAGCGAACATCTCTCGCATAAGCGAGCAATTTGCACAGGTGGCCTTTCCACACGTGAGCGAGTTACTTACGCAAGACACACTTCCTTGCATACGCGAAATCCTCACGTGTGCGAGCTTTTTCTGCGTGTGTGAGACGGACCCACGTACTTTGTTTAATGAAACACATGCATCTTTATTTTTGGACCACAAAAAGTCCCAAAGCTCAAAAGTATTTAAGTGAAAAATGCAGTGAGTTTGAGAGTAGGTAGTCTTAGTTTTAGTTTTATTATGATGTTTTGATAAATTCTAGAGAGCGAAGCTCCAACTTCTCTCTAGAATTCTTAGGATTTTACTTAGTTTTTTCTCTAATTTTAGTTTTTAATCTTGTTTTAGTTTAATTTTAATTATATTTTCTTGTTCTACTACCTTAGTTTATTAACTTTTTCTTGTTTGTTCTTGTTTATATTATTTTAGCTTATGAACTGTTGTTGAATTTGTAATTTTCCTTTGATATTTATGTTTTCTTATTGTTTTATTGGAGTTGTTATTATTACTTTCTTGTATTGAATAGTTGTAGATTTTATTAATTCATGCAATTTATGATGCTTTTTTTTATACCTACCAAGTGTTTGATGAAATGTCTCTTTTAGTTTTAGAGTAGAATTTTGCATTCTTGACTTAGGTTAGTAAATTGGGTGACCTTGAGTTAATAATGTACAAGTTGATTGATAATTTAGAGATTTTAATTAATCCTGTTTCCGTTGGCGATAATCTTTTACTAATTCATTAAACCCGGTTGACTTTTCTCGCCATTTGGAGGCTGACGAATTAGGTTTGCTCTTTGCAATTATCATGTTGTGGTTAGTGACAAGGATAGTGATCCTTAACCATCAACCCTTGCCAAGATCTTTCTTAGTTAATTTCCTTAATTATCTTAGTTTAATTCCCTTTGCCATTTAGTTATTACTTGCTCATTTAATTTTTTGCTATTTATATTTATGTTTATTGCAATCAAAACCTCCGATCTCTCATAGCCAACGATGAGTACTCGATTGCAATTTCTAGGGAGAACGATCCGGGATTAAACTCCTGGTTATTGATTCGAAATTTTTTGACATTTTAATTGAACTTTGAAGAATGTTGAATTCTAGTTTAGAGCTACAATGAAACTTGAGCTTTATAATTTGTGAATTTCTAAACCAGTGTTTAGCCCTTATCAATAAACATAGGGTTTTCCAATTAATGGCATGCAGTCTTCTTTTATCTTTTGTGTATCCCCATATGAAATTTCTCTGTGCCTTCTCTATCTCTTTGCAAATAGCTTTGGAAACTCTATCGTGTTGCATGTCGAAATGAATGTCGGGACTTATGACGGCTTGGGCTAGCGTAACTCTATCAGAAAAAGATAATACTTTACTCTTCCAACTTTTCAACTTGCCATTAATTCTTTCCAAGACCACACTGAAATTGTCTTTCCCTTTTCTGTTGTTGTTGAGCATTGCTCCTAGGTATCTTCCCAGAGTCTTGTTCTCTTTAAACTCAGACTTTTTCAAGATCTTTAATCTGGTCGATGTTGGAGTATTCTTAAAGAGCACAATAGATGATTTATTGTTATTAATCCGCAGCCCAGCTACTTCATAAAATAGTCCAAAAGTCCTTTGATGTTTTCCATTTGTTGTGTTATTGCTTTCGCGAAAAGGAGCAAATCATCAGTGAACATTAGATGGAGCAGTTGTGTCCCATTTCTTCCAAATTCAAACGGGTTCTATTTACCATCAATCACATTCCTTTCAATAAGTTGGGATAATTTATCCATGAAAAAAAAATAGGTAAGGAGATAGAGGGTTTCCTTGCCTAATGTCTCTTGTAGGGATAAAATTATCTATTTTACTACCGTTCCATAACACCTAGTTGACCGTAGTGACCCCTTTCATGATGATATTGACCAACCGTTGGGGAAATCCAAATTCTTTAAGTCTATAATTCATGAAACTCCACCTAATTTTTATTGCCATATAGCATTTTCTACCTCTAATCCTTTTCATTGAATGCATGATATAACATCCTACCACACGAAATTTTACACTTAAGTCATAAATCAGAGGTGGCGAGGTATTACAACTTCTAAAACAAAAGACGTATATAAGTATAATTGAAATAAATTGTAACTAGAAGCCTTGAAAGAAGCTAAGAAAAAGCGCCACAGAAGATCGCATCACTCATGTCCGGTTAAGTGTAAAACGGATAAACAAGGTTGAAAAAAAGGATAATATCCAAAAGAATCCAGAAAACAAAGTACAAAATATGTTTCTCCAAGTCAACCTCTAAAAGGGACAAACATACAAGTTATATACAAAAGAGAACTTAACTACATATATACAATCTAAACACAAAAAGTAAAGGCCCAAAACATAGTTCTTCACTCCCAAAGGATCTCCAGAATGCTCAGCAAGGTGCCTCTCGACCTGCATCTAAAAAACAGCAAAATATGTATGGAATGAGAACTGAGGGTTCTCAACATGGTAAAGGTTCCCACATAGATAATATATAAGGTAGCGAAAAATCTAAAGACATTCCTAGAACTTTGACAACTCAGATCAAACTTAAAGTTTATACCAAACTAGAAATCTTGGTAATCTATCTAAGGGATTCTAGTTCTAAGCTAATTATTCACTTTTTGTCTCCTTCAAACTTACCAACCACCATGCATAGAACAACCTTCATCACGCCTCCAACACCTGAGGGCTCTCTCAGAATACAAACACATATAAAACAGACAAAGAAAATACAGGTATAGATAGCAGTTACAACAAATAGATCAAATAACTGTTAACCACAGTCAAGCAATTAGACAAGCCAAAACAAAGGCAAACTCATACAAAACACACAAATACATATGCTAAATGCCTAATCTTACTAGCCGTGAACTCACGGGTCAGTTAAACTGTCAGAACCCAACACACTCGGTAGCTAACCCGGATATGATCTCTAGGTTGCGCATCTCTAGGAGAACCATAAACAAAGGAGAGTGCCTTTCTACCTTCTTCTAAAGGTAGAACGAAGGAGTGTGCCTTTTTCACCTTGCAACTAGAGAAAAATGTGGGAAAAATAATATGAAAGAGTATGCTTTTCCACCTTCCCCACATCCATTACGCACTGAGTAAGCAGGACTATGCCACCATTCTTGATAGGAATCAATAAACTTTCCATTCACAGTCACAAATCAAACCTCATCATTCTTAATCATGTCTCATTCATCATATTTAATATCTCATCAAGCTAATCATTCACGTTTCAAATCTCCTTCAATACCAATTCTACCTTTCTTAACATACTTACCATTTCTCTGTAGCCTAAAACCTAGTTATTGGACCTTAAACAAGGCTTTAAGAGGTTTGAAAAAGTTAGAGGAATTATTGATAGTTCAAAAATTATGAATTTTCAACAAAACAGTGGTTACGAAAGTTTACAAGCTTGCCAGGAAGGTCAAACGATTAAAAATAAGGTTTTAGTGCAAAATAGGACATCGTGCGTATGCATCATTGCGGTACATACGCATGCACTAGACGAGCTTCCCTTCATGTGCATGCGCACACCCCTCGTGCGTACGCACGCGCTTCCCCACATGCTCTGGTCTATGCATACGCACACATACCAGAGTTTCTAGTTTTTAGAAATTCCTACGGAATTCAATTTTATAACCTAAACTTCAAACGCGCATAACTTTTTTTGTTAATAATCAATTTTTACCAAAGTTTACAAACCTCAAACTTCCCAAAATCCTCAAAACTAACCAAATCATTCATAACCAAAAGCAACCTCAACATTTACATATACTACCAAATACTAGTATCCTAATTATTAATCTTTCAACCCCCCTAGATTGTAAACTTTCATGTTCAACTCATCATCAACAAATCCAATACACATCACATATATACACATTCCATCATACTTATCATACCTCACACATATATATACATTTCATCCACATTACTCATCACATTCACATATATATACAACCCATCACATCCAACAATTCAAAGCGTTCAAGATTATCGTATGGCATCCAACCTAAGTTTTCACGCTACATTATATATTAGCTACGAAAAACCAAAATCATACCTTAGCCGATTCTTCCTTATGCTCGGAACACCTCAAACCTTCTCCTCCATGAGCTCCAAGTCTCCAATTATCAAATCAACAAGCTTAACCACCAGAATTTTGTTTCAAACCACCAATTGGACTCCAAATCAACATGAAACTCAATCTAATGCATACAATATCACTAGAATTAACATAGGGTTCACTAATCCAAAAATTCACAAAGGTTTAATAGTTTTTTACCGTATCCACGAATGATTGAGACAAAATTCAGTAATTTCTCACCACTAGAGCACACCTAGCATAATCAAACACACAAAATCCCTCGACATTCAATACCCAAAATTACAAAATTAAAGGGGGTGAAGACTAGGTAAGAAATCTCAAATTCCTTACCATTTTATTCTGATGGATTTAAAGAAAATTCTGAGACAAATGCGTGGCCGCTGATGGCTCATCAATCGGAACTCCGGATTGAAAGTTAGAAGGAATTGAAGTTAAAAGTGAAATGAAAGCTAGGGTTCCATGGCTTCCCCTTTCTTCCTTCAGCATGCTTCAATGTGATTATGGGGAAGAAAAATTGAGTTAAGCTATTTATATATTAGACCTTGGGTCCAGTTTGGGCCTGATCTGATCGGTTCAGTCTGTTAGTCCAGTTTTGGGTCAAATCTTTAAAACTAGTGTTAAAAATCCGTATTTTAAATATTTTTACTTCTCTAAACTATAAACTTAATTTTATAATTTTTTTTGGATAATAATTAATTTATTAATTAACTATTGATTAATTTTTTGAATTTTACACATGACTTCTTTCACAATAAGAATATTGTCATGAATTTGTCGTCCTAATATGAAGCTTGATTGATGGGGAGAGATTCTGTCACCAAGAAAAATGTTTTATTCGCTGAACAAGGATTTTGGTGATGATTCTGCACTTCACGTTGCACAAAGCAATTGATCTGAATTGATCAATGAACTCTGGGTGCTGTACTTTTAGAATGAGTGCTAGCAAAGTAGTGTTTATATCCTTGATAAAGGTAGGATTAGCCTTGCAAGCTTTGACAAAGCTGCGAGTCTTCTCTTTAGTAATTTTCCAATTATTTTTTAAGAAGGCTGCAGGGAATTCGTCTTCTCCAGAAGCTTTTAGAGACCCAATGCTAAACAAACCTTTCTTTATTTCTATTTTGTCGGCATCGCTTTTAGGTACCTGTAGTTTGAACAATCAAAAATAGATATGTCACTAGTGTTTAAATTTATAGGACTAGTAATTACCTCCTCTTTGTAGAGCTTTTGATAGAAGTTGGAGATGTGATTCTTTAATTGTTATTCTTCTTCTATCCAATTTTCTCATTGATCTCTGAGCTTTAGAATCTTATTTTTCCTTCTTATAATAATGGTCCTAGTATGATAGAACTTCGTATTTTGGTCTCCATCCAATATTCATTGTTCCCTTGATTTTTAAAGCCAAAAGGCCTTTTCTTTGTCAAGGATCTCATTAAGCTCCTTATTGAAGGATGCTTCAAGTTCATCCAAAAAATGGTTACGACTGTAGCTATTGCTTCTTTGAATACCTGCCAACCTGTTTAAAATAGTTCTTTTAATTTTAAAGATGTTTGCAAACGTTTCTGAATTCCACTTTTTGAGCTCTTCTCTAATATTGGATAAGGTCGAGTTAAGATTGTTACTATTGCTCTAATGGTTGTTCAAAAAGGATTCATATTTTGGGTGAAAAGTCCACATAATTTCAAATCTAAAAGGTATATTCTCTCTTTGGTTGATGTCGGTGCTGTCCTTTATGAGGAGAGGGTGATAGTCGAATTTTGTTCTAGAAAGAACTCTCACAACTGCTTCTTGGTACTTGAGCCTCCATTCTGTATCAGAGAGTGCCCTATCCATCCTTTTAAAGAATATTATATCTATTCCATACACGTCCCTTCCAAGTATATCTACTCTCTATAAAGCCAAAATCAATAAATCTATAGCTATTTATCCAATTGGCAAACTGGTTGTAGCTTTTAATATCCACTAAGTTGCCTCTCTTTTTTTCATTTGCTTTTTTGATCTCATTCAAATCACCAACCAAGACCCAAGGTTTATAAATGCATCTAGCAATGTTATAAAGTCCTGGCCAAAGAAGTTTTCTGATGTGAGGGTGTGGACTAGTGTATACAGCCATTAAGAATTCATCTTCCTTATCAGGCACTTTGATCTTTACATGAATGTATTGATAATTAGTCTCCAAAGGGGTGATAGTAAAAGCATTACCATTCCAGAGGATCTAGATTCCACCAACGAACTCTTTTGTTTCTTCAATGATATAATTTTTGAAACCCAAATTCCTTATAGCATTCTTAAATCTTTTGCTACTCATTTTCGTTTCAATATGAATAACCAAGTCAGGTTTGTACTATTTGTAAATCTCTTTATAGGTACAGCTAAAAGCCTTGTTAACCCTCCTCTCACATTCCATGAGAGAATAATCATTAAATCAAGAAAAGGCTTAGTTGATTTGCATATCAGCAGATTTTCCATCTCTCAAAATGCTACAATCAGGTATTTCAAAATTGACAAGTCTGATTAGATTTTTTATATCAATTTTCATAAACTATTTTATGGATCTTTCCTTCTCTCCTGGATCTGGGGGTTTATCTTCTCCATTTTGAGGCTGTTGGTCTTGCTCCCCTTCAAATTCTTCTTCAATAAGTTCCAGATTGGTGCGCGAAATTGTGAACAATACTTTTCACAACTCTCATAATCCCCGGTCATGAACCCCAAGAACTTGGTGTTCAATACCATGGCATTACACAACTTCGCACAACTAACCAGCAAGTGCACTGGGTCGTCCAAGTAATAAACCTTACGCGAGTAAGGGTCGATCCCACGGAGATTGTTAGTATGAAGCAAGCTATGGTCATCTTGTAAATCTTAGTTAGGCAAACTCAAATGGATGTATGATGATGAACGAAATAAACATAAAGGTAAAGATAGAGATACTTATGTAATTCATTGGTAGGAACTTCAGATAAGCGCATGAAGATGCCTTCCCTTCCGTCTCTCTGCTTTCCTACTGTCTTCATCCAATCCTTCTTACTCCTTTCCATGGCAAGCTTATGTAGGGTTTCACCATCGTCAATGGCTACCTCCCATCCTCTCAGTGAAAACGATTGCATATGCTCTGTCACAGCACGCGAAATTCAGCTGTCGGTTCTCGGTCAGGCCAGAATAGAATCCAATGATTCTTTTGCGTCTGTCACTAACGCCCCGCCTGCTAGGAGTTTGAAGCACGTCAAAGTCATTCAATCATTGAATCCTACTCAGAATACCACAGACAAGGTTAGACCTTCCGGATTCTCTTGAATGCCGCCATCAATTCT
>NC_029780.3:107650268-107651196 GCF_000817695.3 Arachis duranensis | reverse complement strand
CTTTCCTCTTGAATCTCTCTTCCATTGGGCGCCCTTTTCACATATGACTGTGAGGACTTGGTCCAACTTTGATCAAAGTTGACCCTTCTAGTGTAAGGATGTTCATCTCTTTGCATCATAGGCAAGTTGAACGCCAACCTTACACTTTTCGGACTAAAATCCAAATATTTCCCCCGAACCATAGTAAGATAATTCTTTGGATTCGGGTTCACACTTTGGTCATGGTTCTTGGTGATCCATGCATTGGCATAGAACTCTTGAACCATCAAGATTCCGACTTATTGAATGGGGTTGGTAAGGACTTCCCAACCTCTTCTTCGGATCTCATGTCGGATCTCCGGATATTCACCCTTTTTGAGTGAAAAAGGGACCTCGGGGATCACCTTCTTCAAGGCCACAACTTCATAGAAATGGTCTTGATGCACCCTTGAGAGGAATCTATCCATCTCCCATGACTCGGAGGTGGAAGCCTTTTCACGACTCCGTTCAACTAACCAGCAAGTGCACTGGGTCGTCCAAGTAATACCTTACGTGAGTAAGGGTCGATCCCACGGAGATTATTGGCTTGAAGCAATCAATGTTATTTTATTGATCTTAGTCAGGAGGCTAATAAAGTTAATTGGATTATTTGTAAAAAGCCAAACTACAAACTACTTAAAATTGTAAGTTAAAATAATAGAGAATAATAGCGTTACTTGTTGTGCAGTAATGGGAGATATGTTGGAGTTTTGGAGACGCTTTGTCCTTTGAACTTCAACTCTTCCTTGAAATCCTCTTCTCACACGCAAGTTCCTTCCATGGCAAGCTCTAGGTAGGGTGTCACCGTTGTCAGTGGCTACTTCCCATCCTCTCAGTGAAAACGTTCCTATGCTCTGTCACAGCACGGCTAATCATCTGTCGGTTCTCAATCAGGTTGGAATAGAATCCA
>NC_029780.3:107649008-107649658 GCF_000817695.3 Arachis duranensis | reverse complement strand
AGAGCGCGCCAATTGGACTTCTGTAGCTCCAGAAAATCCATTTCGAGTGCAGGGAGGTCAGGATCCAACAGCATCAGCAGTCCTTTTTCAGCCTAAGTCAGATTTTTGCTCAGCTTGCTCAATTTCAGTCAGAAAATACCTGAAATCACAGAAAAATACACACACTCATAGTAAAGTCCAGAAATATGATTTTTGCCTTAAAACTAATATTATTTTACTAAAAACTAACTGAAACATGCTAAAATCTACATGAAATTACCCCTAAAAAGCGTACAAAATATCCGCTCATCACAACACCAAACTTAAACTGTTGCTTGTCCTCAAGCAACTAGATGAATAAAATAGGTTCTAACAGAAGTTAAGAAGTAATAATATTTTAGAGTTTTAAATGAAGCTCATATTCTTATTAGATGAGCGGGGCTTGTAGCTTTTTGTCTCTGAACAGTTTCGGCATCTCCCTGTATCTTTAGAATTTCAGAATAATTGGCATCCTTAGGAACTCAGAATTCAGATAGTATTATTGATGCTCCTAGTGTAGTATGTTGATTCTTGAACACAGTTATTTTATGAGTCTTGGCTGTGGCCCTAAACACTTTGTCTTCCAGTATTACCACCGGATACACAAATGCCACAGACACATAACTGGGTGA
>NC_029780.3:107646582-107647408 GCF_000817695.3 Arachis duranensis | reverse complement strand
ATGTTGCTTCTCCTGGGCGTTCAACGCCCATGTGATGCTTCTTTCTGGCGTTGAACGCCAGGGAGTCCTTCTTTACTGGGCGTTTTTCTAAACGCCCAGAATGCTAGCAGATTGGCGTTAAACGCCCAGAAGGTGCATCTTTCTGGCGTTTAACGCCCAGAAGGCTACCCTTACTGGCGTTAAACGCCCAGTGGTTGCTTCTTTTGGGCGTTTAACGCCCAAAGTGTTTCTTACTGGCTTTTTCATGCCAGTGAGCTTCCAAATTTCTCTGTAACTCTTGAGACTTCAATAAATTTGCTATTTCACCTTTGAAGATACTTAGACCTAAACCTGTAAAGAAAGGAAATTTATTTAATTAGTAATTAAACTTTGTACATGGCTGGGTTGCCTCCCAGCAAGCGCTTCTTTAATGTCATTAGCTGGACTATTACTGAGTTTTAATCAAGTCTCAGTTTTGAGCATTCTTGCTCAAAATTGCCTTCAAGATAGTGTTTGACTCTTTGTCCATTAACAATGAACTTTTTGTTAGATCTTGCTCTTCCTGTTCTCTTAGATGCCATGATCTTAATGAGTTTTAGCTCAGTGATCATGGCAAATCACACCAAACTTAGAAGGTTGCTTGTCCTCAAGCAAAAGAAAGGAAAGGAGAGGAGTAGAAGGAGAGGCATTTTCATAAAAAGATAAGATGAGTTGAAAAAGATAAAAAGATTTGAAAAAGAATTGGATTGGAAAAAGATTTGTGTTGATGAATTAAGATACATTTGATATTTTTGAAAAAAAGGATTTTAGAAATTAGGGTTCTTAGAAAACCAATTTGATTTTGAAG
>NC_029780.3:107645505-107646482 GCF_000817695.3 Arachis duranensis | reverse complement strand
AATTTGCAGAAATTGTGCCAGAAACTCTGTAGGTTCTTCCTGTGGAAGACCAGAATACTGGCAGTTTTGCTGCACCATGATGATGAGCTGAGGATTCAGCTCAAAGCTACTAACTCCAATGGAGGGTATACAGATACTACTCCCATATGAAGCAGTAGTGGGGTTAGCATATGACCCTAGAGTCCTCTTGGACTGTTCATTCATACTTACTTCCATAATGGAATACAAGTTGAGAATTTATATGTTGAGAATTATTTATTTTATAGTAGTGGAATAATTAAAAATGGAATAAATAAAAAGAAGTTAAAAATATTTTTTTTTTCAAAAAATTTTTTTCGAAAAAAAAATGAAATTAAAATCTAAAAATTTAAAAAAAATTCGAAAAAAAGTAGTTGGAAAATATAAAATTTTTGAATTTTGAATTTTATGATGAAAGAGAAAAACACGCAAAAGACACAAGACTTAATCACCCACTGGCATTTGAATGCCAGGTGTGGAAGCTGGAGTGGCGTTAAACGCCACCTCCTTGTTTGTTACTGGCGTTTGGACGCCAGAACCATGTTCCATTTGGGCGTTCAACGCCAGATCCATGCTTGTTTCTGGCGTTGAACGCCAGGAATGAGCATGGTCTGGGCGTTCAGCGCCAGCTTTATCCCTTTCTGGGCTCTGCCTGACCTCAGAGGGATTTTGAGCAGCTATTTGTTCATTTCCTGTCTTCTTGCTGCTTTGAAGTGAGGTATTTAATGTTCTCCCACTTCTTAATTGAACTGCTTGGCATTCATCTGCTATTTGTCTTGACAGTTACTTTTCTGTCTGTTTTAATTGCACTTCCATGTTCCTGTTAGCCATTCTTGTTTCCTGTAACATTTCCTTGAATTCGGCTAGCTGCTGAGTTAGAAAGTCTAATTGCTGATTAAATTCATTAGCCTGATCCACCGGACTGAGTTCTGCAGTTACTGTTTTAGCTTCTTCTTTCA
>NC_029780.3:107640444-107641004 GCF_000817695.3 Arachis duranensis | reverse complement strand
CCTAACTTCTCCATTACAGAGAGAGGCATGAGGTTTACACTTGACCCTAAGTCACACAAGGCCTTCTTGAAGGTCATGGTGCCTATGGTACAAGGTATTGAAAACTTCCCAGGATCCTGTCTCTTTTGAGGCAGTTTCTGCCTAGACAAGTCATCCAGTTCCTTGGTGAGCAAAGGGGATTCATCCTCCCAGGTCTCATTTCCAAATAACTTGTCATTTAGCTTCATGATTGCTCCAAGGTATTTAGCAACTTGCTCTTCAGTGACATACTCATCCTCTTCAGAGGAAGAATACTCATCAGGGCTCATGAATGGCAGAAGTAAGTCCAATGGGATCTCTATGGTCTCAGTTTGAGCCTCAGATTCCCATGGCTCCTCATTGGGGAACTCACTGGAGGTCAGTGGACGCCCATTGAGGTCTTCCTCAGTGGCATTCACTGCCTCTTCTTCCTCCCAAAATTCGGCCATGTTGATGGCCTTGCACTCTCCTTTTGAATTTTCTTCTGTATTGCTTGGGAGAGTACTAGGAGGGAGTTCAGTAATTTTCTTGCTCAGCTGACT
>NC_029780.3:107637989-107640201 GCF_000817695.3 Arachis duranensis | reverse complement strand
ATTTTGGACAGTTCAGACAGACCATCATAGAAAATACCTATGATGCTCCATTCAGAAAGCATATCAGTGGGACACTTTCTGATCAATTGTTTGTATCTTTCCCAAACTTCATAGAGGGATTCACCCTCCTTCTGTCTGAAGGTTTGGACTTCCACTCTAAGCTTACTCAATTTTTGAGGTGGAAGGAACTTTGCCAAGAAGGCATTGACTAGCTTTTCCCAGAGTCCAGGCTTTCTTTAGGTTGAGAGTTCAACCATGTTCTAGCTCTGTCTCTTACAGCAAAAGGGAATAGCATAAGTCTGTAGACCTCAGGGTCAACCCCATTGGTCTTGACAGTGTCACAGATTTGCAAGAATTCAGCTAAAAACTGATGAGGATCTTCCAATGGAAGTCCATGGAACTTGCAATTCTGTTGCATTAGAGAAACTAATTGAGGCTTAAGCTCAAAGTTGTTTGCTCTAATGGCAGGGATAGAGATGCTTCTCCCATAGAAATCGGGAGTGGGTGCAGTAAAGTCACCCAGCACCTTCCTTGCATTGTTGGCATTGTTGTTTTCGGCTGCCATGTGTTCTTCTTCTTTGAAGAATTCGGTCAGGTCCTCTAAAGAGAGTTGTGCTTTGGCTTCTCTTAGCTTTCTCTTCAAAGTCCTTTCAGGTTCAGGATCAGCTTCAACAAGAATGCTTTTGTCTTTGCTCTTGCTCATAAGAAAGAGAAGAGAACAAGAAAATGTGGAATCCTCTATGTCACAGTACAGAGATTCCTTGAAGTGTCAGAGGAAAAGAAGGGTAGAAGACAGAAGTAGAAAATTCGAACTTATCAAAGAAGATGGAGTTCGAATTTTGCATTAAGGGATAGTGTTAGTCCATAAATAGAAGGATGTGAAAAGGAGGGAAGTAATTTTCGAAAATTAAGTGAAAAGTTTTGAAAATATTTTTGAAAAACATTACTTGATTTTCGAAAATGAAAGTGGAAAAGAAATCAAGTGATTTTTGAAAAAGATTTTAAAATTAGAAATCAAAAAGATTTGATTGAAAACTATTTTGAAAAAGATGTGGTTAAGAAAATATGATTAGTTTTAAAAAAGATATGATTGAGAAGATATGATTTGAAAAACATTTTAAAAAGATTTGATTTTGAAAATTAAAAACTTGACTAACAAGAAAAGACATGATTCAAACATTAAACCCTTCTCAACAGAAAAGGCAACATACTTGAAATGTTGAATCAAATCATTAATTGATAGTAAGTATCTTTGAAAATAGAAAGAAATTGATTTGAAAAAGATTTGATTGAAAAATTGATTTGAAAAAGATTTGATTTTGAAAAGATTTTGAAAACTGAAAAAAAATTGATTTGAAAACAAAATCTTTGAAAACTGAAAAAAAATTGATTTGAAAACAAAATCTTCCCCCTTTAGCCATCCTGGCGTTAAACGCCCAGAATGGTGCACATTCTGGCGTTTAACGCCCAAAACTATACCTTTTTGGGCGTTAAACGCCCAACCAGGTACCCTGGCTGGCGTTTAAACGCCAGTCTGTCCTTCTTCACTGGGCGTTTTGAACGCCCAGCTTTTTCTGTGCAATTCCTCTGCTGTATGTTCTGAATCTTCAATTCTCTGTATTATTGACTTGAGAAGACACAAATTAAAAATATTTTTGGATTTTTAATAATAAGAACAAATCAGAATGCAACTAAAATCAAATAACAATGCATGCAAGCACCAAACTTAGCAGTTTGTATACTACTGACACTAACAAAATGAAAATGCATATGAGACACACAAAACACTCAAGTCAATTGAAAACAAAGATCAGAGCACGAAAATTATCAAGAATTACTTGAAAATCCTTAAGACACATGAATGAATGCATGCAATTGACACCAAACTTAAGATGAGACACTAGACTCAAGCAAGAAATTTTTGGATTTTATGAATTTTTTTTTATTTTTTTGTGTTTTTCGAAAATTAAATGGAAAAAGATATCAAAATTCTTAATGAGAATTCCAGGAATCAGTGCAATGCTAGTCTAAGACTCTGGTCCAGGAATTAGACATGGCTTCACAGCCAGCCAAGCTCTCAAAGAAAGCTTCGGTCCAAAACACTAGACATGGCCAATGGCCAGCCAAGCCTTAGCAGATCACTGCTCCAAAAGCAAGATTGATAGAAATCAACAAGCTCTTGTGATGATAAGTTGAAACCTCGGTCCAATGA
>NC_029780.3:107633894-107636777 GCF_000817695.3 Arachis duranensis | reverse complement strand
TTTTGTGCCAGTTTGGGCGTTTAACTCCCATTTGGGTGCCAGTTCCGGCGTTTAACGCTGGAATTCCTGAGGGTGACTTTGAACGCCGGTTTGGGCCATCAAATCTTGGGCAAAGTATGGACTATCATATATTGCTGGAAAGCCCAGGATGTCTACTTTCCAACGCCGTTGAGAGTGCGCCAATTGGGCTTCTGTAGCTCCAGAAAATCCACTTCGAGTGCAGGGAGGTCAGAATCCAACAGCATCTGCAGTCCTTTTTAGTCTCTGAATCAGATTTTTGCTCAGGTCCCTCAATTTCAGCCAGAAAATACCTGAAATCACAGAAAAACACACAAACTCATAGTAAAGTCCAGAAAAGTGAATTTTAACTAAAAACTAATGAAAATATACTAAAAACTAACTAGATCTTACTAAAAACATACTAAAAACAATGCCAAAAAGCGTACAAATTATCCGCTCATCACAGATCAATGACATTGTCTTTCTTCATATGGTTATCGTTGTTGTTTTTAGTCACCTTGTATGTGTGATTTTTGTCACTTCTTTCTCTATATGTATTGTTGCTGTTATCATCTATTTGTTTGTCGTTGGCCATTTTTTCTGCATGTTAGTCTGTGTTTTTTTCTTTGGTGTATATCTCTCTTTGATATTTCTTTATTGTGTGATTCCTTATTGTTTTGTTGCTATCTATTTCCATTATAGCATATCCTTTCTCCTTTGTTGGTTGGATAGTTTTCTTTTCTTGTTCTGTGTGCTTCTCTGTCGTTCTAGTTTTCTTCACTTTTTTAAGAATTTCTTTTTTGTTGGCTTTATTAGTTGTCTCATTTCTTTTCCTCCATATGGCACAATATTTTTGTTCATGATCAGCTTTACCACATGTAAGACATATTTGGTGAATTCCTTCGTATTTTACTTGATAAACTTTTTTATTCACCATATACCTTCCCAACAAAGGCTTGATTAAATCAACTTTTACACATAATTTAGCAAATTTTTTTCTGCATAAGTGTGAAGTGTTGTAATCTATCTTACATATTCTTTCTATTAGGCCTCCAATCTTCTTAAGAATCTTTTCATTGTAGAGTTATATAAGTAGTCCCGAAAGTCTTACCCATGCTGTAATTTTATCAATGGTGGTTAGGAGAGGGTTGAAATTAGGTTTCCAAAGCCTTACCATCAAGTAGTGATCATATATCTTCTATGTTCCTTCTAAAAGAGCAAAATCCAAGTCCTTTGGAGCATAGAACTTGACTAAGTAAAACTCCTTCCCAAGGTTTATAACATCGAGCTTAGGCGATCTTTCTTATAGGTTTTTAATCCTCCTTTTTATCGCTACATAACCAATTTTCATTCCTATAAGTTTAACAATGATGGATCTCCACCATAGTTTTCATAGTTCTCTATTGGCTTCCTTATTTAAAACTATATTGAATATCCCCTGACCTATATCTTCCACTGTAATATCTGCCTTACTATGTTCTTTTTTCTGTTCTTTGTATCTCATTATCCATATTTCCTGTTTCAGGTACAACTTCCTCGTCCGTCTCCTCTTCTTCAGAATCTAGAGTTTCATCTTCCAACTCTAGTGCTTCACCGGTCACCATATTAGCATAGGTCCGATTCTAATTTTCTCCTCAGTTTCGCCAGTCACCATGTCAGCGTATGTCCTGTTGCAACCTTCTCCTTCATTTCTGCCACTTCCTATATCAGTGTTAGTCTTGTTGTTAACTTCTTTTTCATTTCCTTGCATCCATTTCTCAACTCTTGGCACCAGAACAGTGGTATCAGATAAACCTTCTTTGTCTTTCTGCACCTTCTTAACACTTCGTTGAAGTAAGTCTTGTTATTGGTTTGTTGTTTTTTGTTCAGTTTGAGTGCAATCTCCAGTCATCTTGCCGGTTGGGGCGTTGAAAAAAGATGTTAGTGAATATATAGTATGAAAAGAAAAAAGAAAAAATGGCTAGTTTCTATTTTATCAAATTATCAATATTGGTGCAAAACAACGAGACTCTAAAAACTTAGTCACTTTCTTTGCATGTAGGTCCTAACAAGGACAAACCTATTGGTAAAAGGCTTTTTATTTTTGCTGTAGAAGATAAACATATTTTTTTTACAAGAGATTAAAAGAAAGAAAAGAATACCAGAAAAAAAAAGAACAACTCCTAAGAGCTAAGGACGTAGTCCTGTTGCAGCAACGCAGGAAAACTCCCCCAATACTTCTCCCGCTTCAGCTGATGAACATTATTAGATGCTGCAAATCTTGCCAAAATATCAGCAACTTGGTTAGCATCTCTTTGAATAAAATTGATCTCAGCTCTTAAATTCCAATTCAAGACCTCACTGACTTTAGATACTAGGGTGTTGGTGGACGAAATTGTGATCACTGTTCTTTGATTTGCATTATTGTTGTGTTGTGGAATTTAGGATTAATATACTCTTAGGGCACTGTTTATTTTCACAACTCCGTTCAACTAACCAGCAAGTGTACTGGGTCGTCCAAGTAATAACCTTACGTGAGTAAGGGTCGAATCCACAGAGATTGTTGGTATGAAGCAAGCTATGGTCACCTTGCAAATCTCAGTTAGGCAGAAAAAAAAAGGGAATTGTAATTATTGGAATAATTAATAAAAAGAAATAATAAAAGGATAGAAGACTTATGCAGATTCATTGGTAGGAATTTCAGATAAGCGGGTGGAGGTGCTGTAGAGCCCAAGCACGCCTGTTCTCCTACTGCTTCTACTCAATCCTTCTTACTCCTTTCCATGGCAAGCTTTGTATAGGGGTTCACCATCAACTGTGGCTACTTTCTTCCTCTCGGGGAAATACCCTGTGCGGCTGTCACTCGCACAGCTAACCAGTCTGGAGGCATCACCCATGGCTGAT
>NC_029780.3:107630073-107631277 GCF_000817695.3 Arachis duranensis | reverse complement strand
TCGGAAGTGGAAGCTTTTGCCTTCCCTTTCCCTTTTCTAGAGGATACTCCGGTCTTGGGTGCCATTGATGGTGAAAGAAAAAAATAAAAAGTTTAGGCTTTTTACCACACCAAACTTAAGATTTGCTCGTCCTCGAGCAAAAAGAAAAGAAGAGTAGAAGAAGAAGAAGAGAATTTGGGTAGAGAAGGAGAGGAGGGGGTTCGGCTATATGAGAGAAGAATAGGTAGTGTTGTGTGAAAATGAAGAAGAAAGGAGAGGTATTTATAGGGAGGGGGAGGGTTATGTTTCGGCCATTTTGGGTGGGAAAGGGTGGGAAATTGAATTTGAATGTAATGGGGGTAGGTGGGGTTTATGGGGAAGAGGAGGTTGATGTGAATGGTGCATGGGGAAATTGGGAAGAGGGGTTGAGGTGATTGGTGAAGGTTTTTGGGAAGTGTGACATTGAAAATGAGATTTGGATTAGGAGAGTGTGATTAGGATTAAAAGAAAAGGTAGGTGGGGATACTGTGGGGTCCACAGATCCTGAGGTGGGGATCCTGTGGGGTCCACAGATCCTGAGGTGAAAAGAAATACCATTCCTTCACCCTATAGGCGTGTAAATTGCCTTCATGCATCATTCTGGCGTTCAAACGCCCATTGGTGCATGTTCTGGGCGTTAAACGCCCATGTGATGCTTGTTTCTGGCGTTGAACGCCAGTTTCAAGCTTGCTTCTGGCGTTCAGCGCCAGATTGTCCTCTGTGTGCGCATCCTGGCGTTTAACGCCAGGTTGTTGCTTGTTTTGGGCGTTCAGCGCCAGAATGGTGCTCTGTTCTGGCGTTGAACGCCGGCCAGATGCACCTTCTGGGCGTTGAACGCCAGCCCGTGCATCCTCCAGGGTGAAAAAATTTTTTTCTTCTGTTTTTGACTCTGTTTTTAATTTTTTTGATTTTTTCGTGACTCCTCATGATCATGTACCTAATTCAACACAAAAATAACACCAAAACAAAGTAAAATAAAATTAGATAAATAAAATTGGGTTGCCTCCCAACAAGCGCTTCTTTAATGTCATTAGCTTGACAGTGGCTCTCATGGAACCACAGAGCAATCAAGTCAATGTTGTCTAGTCCCAACACCAAACTTAGAGTTTGGATATGGAATTTGAACACCAAACTTAGAGTTTGGTTGTGGCCTCACAACACCAAACTTAGAGTTTGACTGTGTGGG
>NC_029780.3:107627508-107628249 GCF_000817695.3 Arachis duranensis | reverse complement strand
TTTGTTGCATTAAAGCAACTAGTTGAGGCTTAAGCTCAAAGTTATTGGCTCCAATGGCAGGAATGGAGATGCTTCTTCCATCAAACTTGGATGTTGGCTTTGTGAAGTCACCAAGCATTCTCCTTGCATTATTATTATTATTATTTTCGGCTGCCATATCTTTCTCCTGTTCGAAGATTTCTGAAAGGTTATTTCTGGATTGTTGTAATTTAGCTTCTCTTAATTTTCTCTTCAGAGTCCTTTCAGGTTCTGGATCAGCTTCAACAAGAGTGCCTTTATCCTTGTTCCTACTCATAAGAAAGAGAAGAAAACAAGAAAAGAAAGAGGAATCCTCTATGTCACAGTATAGAGATTCCTTTATGTTAGTAGAAGAAGGAAGGGGTAGAAGAAAGAAGAGGGAAGGATTCGGATTTTTGGATGAAGAAAGGTGAAGAGAAGTGTTAGTAATTAAATAATTAAATAGAAGGAGAGAAGAGAGGGAGAGGATTTTCGAAAATAATTTTGAAAAAGGGGTTAGTAATTTCGAAAATTAAAAATAAAATAAGTTTAAAATTAAAATGTAAAACAATTTAAAAAGAATTTTTGAAAAGGAGAGGAAGAATTTTCGAAAATTAGAGAGAGATAGGTAGTTAGGTGGTTTTGAAAAAGATAAGAAACAAACAAAAAGTCAAATAGTTAGTTGAAAAAGATATTAAAATCAAAATTGAAAAGATAAGAAGATAAGAAGTTAGATAAGATATT
>NC_029780.3:107609517-107625218 GCF_000817695.3 Arachis duranensis | reverse complement strand
GAATAAAGTATGGACTATTATATATTGCTGGAAAGCCCTGGATGTCTACTTTCCAACGCCGTTGAGAGCGCGCCAATTGGAGTTCTGTAGCTCCAGAAAATCCATTTCGAGTGCAGGGAGGTCAGATTCCAACAGCATCAGCATTCCTTTTGTCAGCCTTCTTCAGAGTTTTGCTCAAATCCCTCAATTTCAGTCAGAATTTACCTGAAATCACAGAAAAACACACAAACTCATAGTAAAGTCCAGAAATGTGAATTTAACATAAAAACTAATGAAAACATCCCTAAAAGTAGCTTAAACTTACTAAAAACTATATGAAAACAATGCCAAAAAGCGTATAAATTATCCGCTCATCAGGTGTACATAGGTCAGGTGAAGTTGAGTTCGTCTTGACCCGGATCTGACCCTAAATAATGACCGAGTCTATTTTTGAAATCTAATCCGGCCCTAGACCTATGAAATCTTACTATTTTCGGGTCACACTAAAATCGGATCTAAACTGATGAAGTTCGGGTCTTGATAAACTTTATGTCAAAAAATTATAATGCACTTCTTTATAAAAAAGAAAAAAACATACTTGTTACCGAGAAGTTGATTTTGAACTTGAACTTGTCCAAAAATTCTAATTTCATATTTTTTTGATTTATTTTCTAATTCAACAAGTGTGATTAAAAATAAATAATAAGTTTATAATTAATATAACATAATATTAGAATTAATATAAAATATATATACATTTTTTAGTTCTCTTAGGGCGCACATGAGCTGGTTAAAATCGAATTCGCCTTGACCCAGATCCGATCCTAAATAATGACCGGATTTATTTTTGAGACCCTTACCTGATCCTAAACCCAGTGAAATCACACCAAATTAACTCTCAAAGTATTCAAGTCCGAGCCAGACCAAGTACATCCTTATTAGATACCAAATCATAGTAAGAGCTTTGAATCCTATTATTTCTTTCATTGATAAGGATAAAAGCCTCTAAGCAATTTGTCTCACAGATAATATCTCTAAACCCAGCTTCCCATGTGTTTTGTCAATTTTTAGCAAATCGATGGTGGTTCGATATCTAATGGTTTGGGAGCGAAACCTATTCCTCTTTGTGAATACCAGTTTTATTTACATCAAAATCCATGTCTTTGACAATGACGAAGAAAAAGGAATTAAGCTTTGCAGAAATTCGAAATGAATAATAAAACATAAAAGATTTGAATAAAAGGGAAATCAAATTACAGAAAGGAAAAATGTTTGGAAAAATAAAGGGCAAATTAAAAGGTAAAGGCTAGAAAAGATAAAAGTTGCTGAATTTAAAGGAATCAAAATGACATCGCAAAGAATATAAATTGCATGAAAAGAAAGTGACAGAGAATTTAAATGAAAAATAAAGACATGGAAGGAACCATTCAAAGAAAAAGACTTTTGACTGATTCAGAAAGTCGCTGGGGATGTGACTGAGTATGAGTGTTTTCTCTGAAAAGATTCCAACCTTTGTTCTTTCGAGTCTTCTCCTATTTATAAGACTCTTCAACCAATCCGGTTGAAATGTAACTTCCACGTACATTAATCCATAAGTAACCGTTTTTGCTCTTTGAGTGTTGTCTGTAACTGTCACCAACTATCTTCACCTATTAACTTCCTTCGATTGCTTCGCTCTCTCTCTATGAGTCCTAGTCGATCAACATTCTCTCCTTCATCGATTGACCATTCTCATGAATCCAATGTAGTTATTCTCTACCTCGAAGTTTACAACTTGTTATTTTTTGACTAACAAATTGCATTGCTAACCTCTTCTTCGACACAGTTGACCTCAATCGAGTTTGCCACTTCGACTTCCGTATTTATATCAATCGATTAATAGATAGTACCTAACGGAATATGTAATTGGTTTCAATTCAAAGTCAATTCTAACCTGTATTTGAAAGTTGATCGAAATATTTTGGCACTTGGCAATGATCGAAGTCTAACTTGTCGAATATTGGCTTGTCAAAGAATTCAATAACATTTTTATCGAAAATATTATTTTCGATGTAACACCATGCTAGAATTAAATCTCTCCATATTGCAAACAACTCGCTTCAAAATATAGATACAAGAGGCAAAGAGTCAGTACAACCACACAACCAAGATCTCTTAAAATCACATAAAACACACCCAAAACCAGCAATAATAAAATAAAATAAAATATATTAGAGTAAAATTGGACTTTTCCAAAAATGAATGATCAGACTAAGAAAAACTGTCAAAAAATTAATAACAATTATTTTTTTCCAAATGGAACAAGAAGCATAACAAATCAAATTACACTTTGGACAAGCATCGTAGTTCGAGCTAGGCTCAAAACTTGGAAAGAAAAACATCAATCTATACAAAGGGATATACTCACCAAACTTGGGAACAAACTAAAACTAAAAGAATTATAGCATCATCACAAAAGGACATTGATTAAATTACAGCTGCACATTTACTACTCACCGGATGTGCAAAAACAATCAAGGTGTACTATCTCAGATGATAAAAAATTTTCCAACATTCTTGTAGCGATGATCTGCAATTTCAGAAAGAGCAAGCACTAAACACCTTCAAGCATTTTGATTTTTATCTTTTCGTTCTTAAAACTTTTATCGAATATCTTATTTTTCTACTTTATTTTTATGTAAAAAGCAAAAGACAAACTTAACGAGGAATCAATGCAAAAGCTTTGAAAGGAAAAAGATAAGAGAGATAGATAAGAAAAATTATAAAATTCTTCATTTTTGTAAAGATGGTTTCGGGTAGATGAATTAGGATGGTTACTTTTTTTTTTAAGTTGGGCCGGGTTAGCATTATTGACTAAACTAAGTTGAAATTTAGTTGTGTTTTGAGCTTGGTGAAATGTATCCGAATACTAATTAAATAGATTATATTAGGGTGTAATCTATTAGTATTTGGATGATATTTTTGCTAAAGTTATAATAAAAAATCTGCTATTATCATAGTAAAAATTAAATGTAGATTTTATTGCACAAAAAAATTGAATCAAGATATATAGTAATGTCATATTTTCTTTCATTCTTTATTTTGCATTATTCGAAATGAACAAAATAAAAAAAATTTTAAATTTTTATTTTGCAGAACTAACAACAAATATATTTAAAGTTATAAATTTATAAAAAATCTTCGATTCAATCTCTTTTTTAAAGCCATACAAACACTTTAAGAATAATATACAAAATTTTTGTTTCTGTTATGTAAAAATAAATCATTTAAGTTGATAAAAGAAAAGAATTAAACCTTTTAAATATTAAATGCTATATGGGTTTTTATTTTCCTATCTGATTCATGTTCATGCTATATAGCAATTTGTTAGGTTTAGTATTTATCATAATATAATAATTTTAATATATATAATCTATAAAGTATTGGTTAATGAAATGCAAATACTAAACTAGGACCCCGGCCCCCTCTAAAAGAAAAAAGAAATTAATTATTTCTGTATTTTAATATTGGAAGGAGGATCCTCGATCTTTAATAGATTCCCTTATTTAACTTTTGGTATCAAGTAAAATAAAGTATTCAAGTTAAAAATTTAGTGAAAAATGAAAATGGATAATCTCAATTTGATGATAAGGATCTTACATCATATTCATTAGAAGATTATTCCATGCATATGTTTCAGATTTTTAATCATATGATAAGATTGACCCACACAATTAAAATGGTGAAATAAAATTTTTTATTTTAAAATGCATTTAGTTTTTTTTTTGTCTTGTTCAAAAATTTTGACAAAATAGTAGTTGATGGTTTCAGTGGCTAAGAGGAGGGGGTTGAATCTTAGCCCCCTTTTTTTATTACACTTTCTGGTCTTTGAGAAGACTTTTCTGTTTTTGTCTTGTCCCTAACTACGAGACTTTTTACTTTTGTCTCGTCACTTGGCACGAGACATTTTTTATTTTAGCTCCTGTGCGGCAGAAACAGAAATGAAGGAGTAGAGAGAGAAGATTACACCCAGATATATCCTGGTTCAGCTGCTAAGTGCAATGCAGCCTACATCCAGTCTCCATCACAACAATGATGGAATTTCACTATAATCATCCAGATTACAAATTGTAAAGTGCTAACCCAACTTACAAGGGGATTCCCACAGAATCATGAAACACAACATAGATGAACAAAGGAACTCTAAGACATCTATGACTTTTTCTTTTAATTTTGCACTCTCTGTCTTTTTTCGCTCTATGGCTTTTTCATACAAACCTCACTGTTTGCCTTTTTCCATGAGACTCAAGACATGACAAAATTAAACAGAAAAATTACAAAACAGAATACATTGAAGGAGAAGAAAATCTGTAAACTTAGGTAGCTATGAGACTTCTGTGCCTTGCACTCTCACTTTCTTTTCCTTGAATCAAACCATGACTGTTCACCCCTTTTATAGAGAAGTGAAGTCTTCACAGTTGAAACACAAAACCGAGCTTAGCTTCTTTTCCTTCAAAACAAACCGGTTCGGCCACAAAGAGAAAAGAGGTAACTCATGCAAAAACCAACATGCAAATACCTCTAGTCCTTCCTTGGTCATCACTCTTCATCAATCCGAGCGCTCCATCCTTGGCTTCCTCTCCAAGATGGATTTCTGGCCCTTGATGCTTCATGATGATGATGGCTTCATCTGCTCCAATCTCTGCCTCTTCCATCACTTCGCCACTCTAGCTACTTCCTGTGGTGGTTGAGCAGAATCAGAGACAAGTCATGCCTCCAAGAATCTCCTCCTTGCTGGCCGAATCTTCTTCTTACTTTTTGAGTATGAAGGATCCGAGATTACTTCACCAAATCTTACCACATTTGATGATTATCTCAGCCACAGCATACTTTTGGTTTTCTTTTTCTTGCCATCATTAACTTGATGGTCTTGATGCATGCAACTTCTTCTTCCTTTTGGTAGCTGAGCTTAGCTTCCATTGTTTCCTGGATAATAACCGAAGGAGAAGAAGGAAAGAGATGAGAGAGAATGTGAAGTTAAAGTAAAAGCAATTAATTGAAATGGAACATATTGATGGGTTGCTTTTACTTCCCTTGCTTTGAGTAGTGTACAGCATTAATCATAATGATTCCCATCAAATCAAAGTCAAGTTCTCTCTCATGTTTCCAATGCTAGCATATTAAGTTTTGAAATCCATCATTAGCAAGCAATGGAATCTGTTGGAAAGCATGAAGCCAATTTGCTTTCTCTTTAACTTGGTTTCGGACCAAGCTTGGAAACTGTCATAAAAAATTAATGTTGGGCTTGGTAGCAATAAAATTTAATCTGGCCCAAATAGTAACATTTGCTTTTCTGATGAATTTTTGGATCAAGCATTGAACAAATAGGAAAGCTTTCTTTGGGCTTATAGTAACAAAATTTATTTTGGCCCAACATCTATTGTAACCATTCAGCCATAATGTAGGAGACATTAAATAAGGCTAATTGCAGGTTTTGATTTTGGGCTTGCTGCTATTCATTCATTTTCGGCCCAATTAAAAACCTGCACAGCAAAATTAATTTAATTAATATATCAATCAAAATTAGATTAATAATTTTGCTGTTAGTAATGTTTGATCATCATCAATTTAATTTAGAGTTTTCCAAACTCATCAATCTCCCCCTTGATGACAAACATTATTAAAATTGAAATGGAAAGAAATTTTAAAGATTGAGTAAAGAATACTCCTTTTGAATTTGAATTTCTCCCCCTTTCTAAATGTCACATGGCTCCCCCTTAATGTATGCTATTTTACCAAGGGAAGCACTAACCTGTAACATATGAATCAAGCTTCAAGTAACAATGTTATTTAGCATTTTTATTCATGATGCTAAATGCTTGATTTATGAGCAGATTTGAATGATATACAAAACTCATTTGTTATCAGTAATCTGATTTTCTGCTCAATGCACACAACATAATCAAACAGAAATAATTTTTGCTGTTCAAATTGGTTTAAAAAATATTTTCCAATAAATCAGAGCAATCATAGTTATGGTAAGAAAAATAATTTTCAAGCAAGATATAATCTTTCCAAGCACAGCAATTATTTCCATTAAAAATTAAGAGAACTGCCAAAAATAAATCCAACATAAGGCATTTTATCAAGATAATTCAAATGTATCATAAACACAGTAAACACAATTTACCAAGATAAAAATCAAATAATGGCAGCAATATAACCAAACAGATGCATCACAATCAAAATATGATCAAACAGACTACACTTAAAACAGATACATCAATCAAGCATCAATCCTCTTTAACATGGGTGATCATGAATTCTCAAGAGAGAATTTCACCCCTGTTTTTCAATTTCAATTTTCAGCATTTTTCTCCCACTTTTGTCATCAAAGGGGCACCTGCAAACAGTTTTGATATAGCAAGCAAAAAATTCAAAATATAGTCAAACACAGTAGAGTATCACAGGGTATTTCATAGTTATAAGAGTATCTAACCCAACAAAATACAGTACCAGATTGAGCCTACTTAAGCCAATATCCTAAAATTTAAGATAGAGAATTAATCATCAGACAGATTGAGATCAGAATCTCCTTCGTCAGCTTCATTATCAACTCCCAAATCATTTTCCAAATTTTTCAGCATTAGACCCACTCTATCTTTGCATCTCATCCATGCTTTTTCAGTTTCATATGCCAATTTACGTGCAGCCTTATGAGATTGCACCATGACTTCTGACATATTTGAAAATTCTGTGAGAATTTTTTTGATGGACTTGGCGGTTTTGGAGGACTCAGGTCTGCCCTCAAACTCGCTTTCTGAAGCCATAGATTTCTTGCTTTTGGGTCCTTTGACCATTGACACTTTTTTCTCTACTTTCTCATTCAAAAAGTCAACTTTAAAAAATTCAAAGATACTGGTTAAGAACATACCATAGGGCAGATTTGCCTTTTTGGTGCTCCTAACCGAGTCCCACATATGGCGGATCATAATATAACCAAAAGAAATGGGAGTAGATGTAACAAGTGCAAATAAGATGAGGGAGTCAGAATATGTTACTCTGTTGTGAGACCCACTTTGAGGGGTGAGGATGTGGGTGATGATCCTATGAAGCAATGAATTGGTGGAGCCTAAAGCCTTGTGAGTGAGAATATTTCCATCCAAGCCTGAGAAATTCTGACATATGTTTGAAGAACCATGGTATGAGTGACGCCGATTTGTGAGTCCCACCTTTCGGCCATGTATGCTTTCGGTCCTTCATCCTTGTAGCCCAAGGCAGTTCCAATGGTGGCAGCATCAAGAGTAATGTGAACTCTTTTCACATATGAATGAATGGTGCCATCAATAAGACGCATGTTAGCGTAGAACTCACGGACCATGCATGGATAAACTGGTTTCTGAATCTAAAACAGAGGAGTCCATTGAAGCAGTTCGAAGAGTGGAGAGACATTTACGCCCTTGGCAGCGAGATTCTCAAGATTGACAAGGTACGTCAAACAGAGATGACGTTTTTGTATGACCTCCTTGTGAAATTCATAGGAAGTGCAAGAGTTGAATCTTACAGGATCGAAATGGGAGTGATTCTTGGCAAATTTATTTTTGAACTCCAGAGATTTCAGATTGGCCGGTTCCATGGTGTTGTTTAGAGCAAAGCCTTTTGATTTCTGACCACTCTTCCCAGGTGTGGCGTTCTTCGGTGATGGTGGTGGTGATGTGATGGGTGAAGTGTGAGATGATTCTTCCTCAACACTTGGCTCCTTGTTTTTGCCTCGGCCTGAGCTTTTATGGGCAATCACTTTCTTTCTCATGGTGGAAGTGCGTTTGGATGGTGGTGAAGGAGAAGATGAAGATGTAGAGTGAATGTGGATATGAGTGTGGGTTTGTGGAGAGGGAGTTTTCTGAGAAAGCCGAATGCGTTCACTTTTTCTAGAGGCCGTTTTCTTCTTCATGATGAAGAGAAGATATGGAGATGGAAGAAGGGGAAAAGACCGAAGAGTGTGGAGAGTGGAGAGAGGTTAGTAGTGCATTAAATGTTGACTGGAAAGGGAAGTTAATGATCCACATGGCGCGGTTATTAACCAAGTGTTTTGAAAAAAGGTGGTTTCCTAGAATCAAGAGATTAGATGGAGAGAGGGATTTGATTTGACAATAACCACTTTCAATAGGATTTGAAATGACAACAAAAAGATTTTGATCATCATAAAATGAGGGATCAATCAAAAAGTCAAGGTGGGGTCAAATAAGATTTTGTGGGGCCCATGAGAAGCAAAGTCTGCGCAGCCTCCCTCTTAATTATAGCTTCTCCAACATGCTTGAAATTTATCTCGTTCATTCCTACGAGATAAAACTGAGCAGAGTTAGAATTTCACAGATTTTCAACAAAACTTAGATCAAACATTCCCAAACTTTTTTCTTAGAGAACAGAATCTGTCTTCACAGAAAGGTTTTGTAAAAATGTCTGCAAGTTGATCTTCAGATTTTACAAATTGAATATCAATAGTACCCTTTTGCACATGTTCTCTAATAAAATGATATTTGATCTCAATGTGCTTAGTTCTTGAGTGCAAAACAAGATTTTTAGAAATGTTTATAGCACTCATATTGTCACAAAACAGGGGTATATTATTGATTTTTAATTTGTAATCTTCCAATTGAGTTTTCAACCAAATTAATTGTGAACAACAAGCAGATGCAGAAATATATTTAGCTTCAGCTGTAGATAGAGCCACTGTGGCTTGTTTTTTACTTGACCACATGTTGAGTGAGCTTCCAAGGAAGCAACACATGTCGGAAGTGCTCCTTCTATCCACTCTATCTCCCGCATAATCTGCATCACAAAACCCTACTGCACAAAAATCATTAGATTTTGGATACCATAAGCCATAATCACATGTTCCCTTAATATATCTAATGATACGCTTAACAGCCGAAAGATGTGATTCTTTTGGGTGAGATTGAAATCTTGAACATACACCCACACTTTGAACAATATCCAGTCTAGAGGATGTAAGATACATTAATGAACCAATCATTCCTCTATACCGTGTTTCATCCACATCTTTGCCATCATCATCTTTTTCAAGTTTATTGTTTGGATGCATTGGTGTTCCCATTGGTTTAGAATTTTCTAGGCCAAAATTTTTGATAAGTTCTTTTGCATACTTTCCTTGGTGAATAAAAGTACCACTAGGAGTTTGTTTAATTTGGAGGCCAAGAAAGAAAGTAAGCTCTCCCATTAAACTCATCTCAAACTCACTAGTCATGAGTTTTCCAAACTCTTCACACAAGGACTCATTGGCTAGAGCCTTTGAAAGTTTGAAAACATGATTTGGAAAATCTTTATGTTCAAAACCGGGGGGTTGGGCCACATACACTTCTCTATCAATAAAGCCATTAAGGAAGGCACATTTGACATCCATTTGAAACATTTTGAAACCCTTGTAGGCAGCATAGGCAAGAAGCAACCTAATTGTTTCCATTCTAGCTACCGGAGCAAAAGACTCATCAAAATCTATTCCCTCTTCTTGATCGTAACCTTGGGCCACTAATCTAGCCTTGTTACGAACAACTTGTCCATCCTCACCAAGTTTATTTTTAAACACCCATTTAGTACCCGTAACTTTCTTACCATCCGGATGAGGTACTAAAGTCCAAACCTCATTCTTGTCGAATTGAGCAAGCTCCTCTTCCATGGCCTTGACCCATGATGGTTCTTCAAGAGCTTCTTTCACATTATTGGGCTCCATTTGTGACAAGAGAGCAAAGTTGCTAGGTTCGGTTTGCCTTTTGGTAAAGGATCTTATTGTTATACCTTGAGAGGGATCACCAATGATGAAGTCGTGATGATAACCCCTCATAGACTTCCATTCTCTAGGCTTTCGGACAGGTGTAGAGCTTTGATGAACTTCTGGTGGTCTCACTGTTTCAGTTGCTCGTGCTTGCTCAGGAGACAAAATGGAAATGTCTCCTCAAATCTGTCGAGACGAAACTGGACTGGCAGATTCTTCATTTTGTACAGATTTGGGATTTTCTTTGCTTGTTCCAGCTTCTTCACCATCTGAATCATTATCTATCACAGTACTGGGAATTAAGTTAGAATCACAAAAAATAACATATATGGATTCCTCTATGGTTCTATGTTCTTTAAGGTAAATTCTATAGGCTTTGCTAGTGGTGGAATATCCAACAAACATTCCTTCATAAGATTTTGGATCAAACTTACCAAGATTTTCTTTGTTGTTAAGCACAAAACATTTGCATCCAAAAACATGAAAGTACTTAAGATTTGGAGGAGTTCCTTTCCATAGCTCATAAGGAGTTCTTTTCAACCATTTTCTAATTATTGTTCTATTCAAAATATAACATGCTGTATTTACAGCTTCAGCCCATAGAAATTTAGGAACTTCATTCTCACATAACATAGCCCTAGTCATTTCTTGAAGGCTTCTATTCCTTCTTTCAACAACCCCATTTTGTTGAGGTGTTCTAAGGCATAAAAAATTATGAGAAATTCCAAAGTCATCACAGAATTTTTTAAAGTCTTGGTTTTCAAATTCTTTTCCGTGATCACTTCTCGAATGAGCTACTTTTTAAATCTTTTTCATTTTGAATTTTCTTGCAAAGGGTTGAGAAAGCATGAAAAGTATCATTTTTATGAGCAAGAAAAAGTACCCAACCAAATCTAGAGTAATCATCTACCACTACCAAACCATAGTGTTTACCTCCTAGACTTTGTGTTCTAGTTGGACCGAAAAGATCAATGTGTAACATCTCTAATGGCCTTTTGGTTGAAATTTCATCTTTTGGTTTAAAAGAGGATTTGACTTGTTTGCCTAATGACAAGCATCACAAGTAAGATCTTTATCAAATTTAATTTTAGGAATTCCTCTAACCAGATTTTTCTTCACTAGCTTAGAAATTTGGTACATGCTAGCATGACCCAACTTTCTATGCCATAGCCATTTTTCAGATTCAAGAGATGTAAAACATGTTACATTTTGTTCTTTTAAGTCCTCAAGAGTTAATCCATACACAATGTTGCATCTCTTAGCTTCAAAAAGAATATCCCCAATTTTTTCACAAACAACCAAGGACACAAATTTTCTAAAAATTACTTCAAATCCTAAATCACACAATTGACTTACGCTAAGTAAATTATGCTTCAAACCATTTACAAGAAGAACATCATTCATCATTTATACAAGAAGAGAAACTTTTACCAACTTTACCAACATCCACTATCTTTCCTTTCCCATCATCACTAAAAGTGACAAGTCCTCCATCATACTCATCAAGCTTTATGAAGAAGGTTGTCTTTCCGGTCATGTGCCTAGAGCATCCGCTGTCCATGTACCACATATTTTCTTTCCTCTTGGATGCCAGGCATACCTACAAATTAAGCTCAAGTGACCTTAGGGAGTGGATCCTCTCCAGTGACAAAAAAACTGGATGGTATCCAGTGTTCAATCTAACCATTCATTGCGCTCTCTCTCTTATTTATTTCTAGTCCCACTCATAAAATCAAAGGTGATAGATCACACTGGATTCTATCAATTGTTAAAAAAACTGGAGAGGATCTTTTTCCGTGACCTTAGGTATCCAAATCTTCTTGGATCCTTTCACGTTAAACCATCTCTTATGTCCCAAATCATTGTAATCAAAAACAACTTTGTAAACTTTATCACCAATCAATCTTTCACCAAAGAAGCACTGAATGGGAAAATGACCACTTCGGTTACACAACCTACAAAACCTTGGAGTTGCTGTTTTGTTAAAGTAGGTGGGATCTTGAAACCTTATGTCATTGGATGAAGAAGGTTTATCTTTAAAAGAAGGTTTCTCATCAAATTTATAAAATCTCAAACCAACTTTATCAAAAAGTGGTTTTTGACTAGCCAAAATTTGATTTAGATTTTCAGAACTTTGAGTAAATTTGGCTAAGTCATTTTCAAGATTTTTAACCTTTTCCAGCAACTCTTCATTTTCCTTAAAACAATTTACATATGCAACTACCGAGTGATCACTTTCACAGCTTCTAAGTTGGGCTTTCAACTGCTTATTTTCTTCCACAAGATCACAAGCAGTTTCGGCCTCCCTTAGCTTTTCTTTGAGAAAATCATTTTCAGCTTTAAGAATGAAAATTTGTTGTTCAAGATCTTGATTATCAGTCAGAAAACATCTTATTTTTTCAGAAAGGTGATCTATCATGAGATGAAGGTCTTCAGTGTCAGGGTTTTGAAAAAATACCTGATCTACATGATTTGCCATGAGATAAGGCTGTGACTTAGTCTCAGATTCTTCATCACTGTCCGAGTTATTTTCTAAGTCTTTCCATGATGCCATCAGACCCTTCTTCTTTCCTCCTTTTTTCTTCTCCTCCCTTTTTAGCTTGAGACAATCAGATTTGTAATGACCCATTTCCTTGCAGTTGAAACAAGTCACTTTGCTAAGGTCTTTCTTCATTTTCCTTGAGCTGCCGCCTTTGCCTTTGAACTTCATCATTTTCCTGAATTTTTTGGCAAACAACACAAATTCATTTTCAGATGAGTTATCACTGGATTCATCATCCAGAGGGTTAGTAATAGAAGAAAATACAATTTCTTTCTTTTTTGACTCCTTTTTTAAATAGGTGTTTTCAAAAGCAAGAAGGTTTCCTCTCAAATCATCAAGTGTCATGGAATCAAGATTGCTACTTTCAGAAATAATTAAAGCTTTTGTTTCCCACTCTTTTGTGAGACATCTCAGCACTCTTCTCACAAGCACAGAATCAGAATGTGTTACTCCCATAGCATCCAAGCCAACAATGATGGTATTGAACCGTTCGAATAGTTTATCAATGGATTCTCCTTCCTTCATTGTAAATATTTCATACTCCCTGTTTAACATGTTTATCCGAGTCTTCTTTACAATGGTGGTTCCTTCATGAGTGATTTGCAATTTATCCCAGATTTTCTTTGTTGTTGTGCATCGTGATACCCGTCGGTATTCCTCGAAGCTGATAGTATAGTTGAGTAGATTTATGGCCTTGGCATTTAGCTCTACTTTCTTCCTATCTTCCTCGATCCAGCTTGCTTCTGGTTTAAGGGTGACTACTCCTTCAACACTTGTGTTAGTAGGAAACTGTGGTCCTTCTAGGATGATCTTCCAAAGCCTGTAGTCTACTGCTTGCACAAAGATCTTCATTCTCTCCTTCCAATAGGTATAGTTTTTCCCATTGAAAAGAGGCGGTCTGTTGCTTGACTGCCCTTCTGTGAGATTGTACGATACCAGATTTGAGCCACTGCTTCTGCCATGAGGATCTTTTCTTCAAGCTGCAAAGCTTGATCTCTTTGAGACCAAGCTCTGATACCAATTGATGGTTTCAGTGGCTAAGAGAAGGGGGGTTGAATCTTAGCCCCTTTTTTTTATTACACTTTCTGGTCTTTGAGGAGACTTTTCTGTTTTTGTCTCGTCCCTAGCCACGAGACTTTTTACTTTTGTCTCGTCACTTGGCACGAGACATTTTTTATTTTAGCTCCTGTGCGGCAGAAACAGAAATGAAGGAGCAGAGAGAGAAGATTACACCCAGATATATCCTGGTTTAGCTGCTAAGTGCAATGCAGCCTACATCCAATCTCCATCACAACAATGATGGAATTTCACTATAATCATCCAGATTACAAATTGTAAAGTGCTAACCTAACTTATAAGGGGAT
The DNA here is from genome assembly GCF_000817695.3 of Arachis duranensis. Classification (NCBI taxonomy): domain Eukaryota; kingdom Viridiplantae; phylum Streptophyta; class Magnoliopsida; order Fabales; family Fabaceae; genus Arachis; species Arachis duranensis. The sequence goes on along the minus strand of NC_029780.3, from coordinate 107,611,564 downwards.
TCCCACAGAATCATGAAACACAACATAGATGAACAAAGGAACTATAAGACATCTATGGCTTTTTCTTTTAATTTTGCACTCTCTGCCTTTTTCCGCTCTTTGGCTTTTTCATACAAACCTCACTGTTTTCCTTTTTCCATGAGACTCAAGACATGACAAAATTAAACAGAAAAATTACAAAACAGAATATATTGAAGGAGAAGAAAATCTGTAAGCTTAGGTAGCTATGAGACTTCTGTGCCTTGCACTCTCACTTTCTTTTCCTTGAATCAAACCATGACTGTTCACCCCTTTTATACAGAAGTGAAGCCTTCACAGTTGAAACACAAAACCGAGCTTAGCTTCTTTTCCTTCAAAACAAACCGGTTCGGCCACAGAGAGAGAAGAGGAAACTTATGCAAAACCCAACATGCAAATACCTCTAGTTCTTCCTTGGTCATCACTCTTCATCAATCCGAGCACTCCATCATTGGCTTCCTCTCCAAGATGGATTTCTGACCCTTGATGCTTCATGATGATGATGGCTTCATCTGCTCCAATCTCTGCCTCTTTCATCACTTTGCCACTCTAGCTACTTCCTGTGGTGGTTGAGCAGAATCAGAGACAAGCCATGCCTCCAAGAATCTCCTCCTTGCTGGCTGAATCTTCTTCTTACTTTTTGAGTATGAAGGATCCGAGATTACCTCACCAAATCTTACCACATTTGATGATTATCTCAGCCACAGCATACTTTTGGTTTTCTTTTTCTTGCCATCATTAGCTTGATGGTCTTGATGCATGCAACTTCTTCTTTCTTTTGGTAGCTAAGCTTAGCTTCCATTGTTTCCTGGATAATAACCGAAGAAGAAGAAGGAAAGAGATGAGAGAGAATGTGAAGTTAAAGTAAAAGCAATTAATTGAAATGGAACATATTGATGGGTTGCTTTTACTTCCCTTGCTTTGAGTAGTGTACAACATTAATCATAATGATTCTCATCAAATCAAAGTCAAGTTCTCTCTCATGTTTCCAATGCTAGCATATTAAGTTTTGAAATCCATCCTTAGCAAGCAATGGAATCCGTTGGAAAGCATGAAGCCAATTTGCTTTCTCTTTAACTTGGTTTCGGACCAAGCTTGGAAACTGTCATAAAAAATTAATGTTGGGCTTGGTAGCAATAAAATTTAATCTGACCCAAATAGTAACATTTGCTTTCTTGATAAATTTTTGGATCAAGCATTGAACAAATAGGAAAGCTTTCTTTGGGCTTATAGTAACAAATTTTATTTTGGCCCAACATCTATTGTAACCATTCAGTCATAATGTAGGAGACATTAAATAAGGCTGATTGCAGGTTTTGATTTTGGGCTTGCTGCTATTCATTCATTTTCGACCCAATTAAAAACTTGCACAACAAAATTAATTTAATTAATATATCAATCAAAATTAGATTAATAATTTTGCTGTTAATAATGTTTGATCATCATCAATTTAATTTAGAGTTTTCCAAACTCATCAGTAGTAAAGTCGAAATGTTTAAAAATATTAAGAATAAAATTGATAAAAAGGGATAAAATTTAGAAGTAATATAATTGAAATAAAACATTGAAAATAAAAAGAATTTTTTTTCCTCATAGTATTGCTTAGTTAAAAAGTCTTATAAGTACGCTTGTTAAGAAGAAAATAATAAATTCTTTTTTATTATTAATTTCTTTTAATAATATTCTTAATTAATGCCTTTAAACCATTTGCCAACAAAAATAACAATAACAAATGTATTGTAATGAGGAAGTATTAATATGGAAAATAATCAGTGAAAAATGATAGATGATGAATCCTTTTAAATGCAAGGAGATCGAGTTTGGCATTGTTCCATTCCATTTATGCCATCAAATAAATTATATTTTTACGTGTAGTTATATTAACATAAAATTAATAATTAAAAATAATTAAAAATTATTAAATAAAATAATAAATTTGATTAAATTATTAATTTTATATAAAATAACTAAAAGTAAATTTTTGTATTATATATATATAAAAGTTGATTATGTTATGTATGTATTTAAA
>NC_029780.3:107607910-107609484 GCF_000817695.3 Arachis duranensis | reverse complement strand
ATTTTATAATTAAAACTCGTTAAATAATAATTTAATATTATTAAATAATAATTTAATTAAATCTGTCATATATTATTTATGAGCTGTAATCTATCACCTGAGGTTTTTCAACTATTTATACAACTTTACTGCCTCGCCTAGATGTGTGGAAGCAAACGCGGAAATGATGCTTTGCTAGTACGCTCTCTCATCATTCAAAATCAAAAGCTCATCACAGTCCCAATGAGGAAGAAGCAATCTCCATTCATAATCACCCTCACAACCCTTTTTGTTCTCCTCCTCTCCATCTTCACAGGTACAGCAGCTCAAATCAAAGCAATATGATTCTTAGCTTTACTTGTTGGTTTTCATTTCATTGTTATGGAACAGTGGAAGGGGCTAAGAAGACATATGGGGTGGTTGGCAGCAGCAACGGGAATGTGAAATTGTTTGTGTTTGGGGATTCATACGTAGACACTGGCAATTTCATTCACTCGCAGTCGTATAAGCCTCCCTGCGGAATCACATTTCCTGGCCATCCTGGCGGAAGATTTTGCGACGGTCGTGTCCTCACCGATTATCTTGGTAACTGCTACGAAACATTCTCAACATTAATTATATTTCTGCATCCTCATTCTTCTTTTTCAATGCTCATAGAAATGGTAAAAACGTGATCCATTTTTCGTTTCCTCTTTCATTCCCTTTAATTAATTAAGTTGCCTTTGTTTTGTCATTGAAAAAAATGTTATATTAACTTTTTATAATTAAATATGATAGATATTTTGAATTTGAGTTTAGTTACATGGTCATTTAAATACTAATGAAATTCTCTTGGATGATTTCTCATTTAAAAAATATAGAAATTAACTTTTATTTAGTTAAAATTAGTTAATTTTAGAATTTAGAATTATAATTTAAGTTTTATAATTAAAAATTTACGATTGAAAAAGTTTAAGGGCCAGTAGATTTGTTCTGGCCACCACTTAGCCAGCAAAATAAAAACGAGTGATTCTTCATCATTAGATGAAATCTCACACCATTAAATACATTATTGATGGCTAATTAATAGCTACAATTCAAAAAATCTGCTGCCCCTAACACTTTTCTTTACGATTTAGAGTTTAAAATTTAAAATAGACATAGTAATCTTTAGAAAATTAATTAATATTGACTAAAAATTATTAATTACGTTACATTATTCTTTTTCATTGAATGAATTTGAAAATTAATTATATAATAATACATGATTTTAGATGTTTGAATAAAAATTTTATAGTATGAAAGTTAAATTCTTTAAATTTATTACATAATTTGTATAATTATAAATTTCTCTCATATGTATACATAAAGTATTTGAGTATAGTTGTTAAAATTGTACTTTTGAATAATATTTTTCCTTTTGTTATTATGGATGATGTCATATTTGCTGCTATAGTATTTTATAATTAATAATAAAATATGATAATAAACTAAGAAAAAGCGATAAATGATTGTTATTTGTACTATCTCATTAGATAAATTATATTATTTTACAATGAAATTAATCTAAGAAATTTTATATTTGATATTTTTTTTAATAAATACTCTCATCAAAC
>NC_029780.3:107605463-107607792 GCF_000817695.3 Arachis duranensis | reverse complement strand
AATAAAATTTCTAATAAATTTTATTATAACACAATTAATTATTCTTAAAATTTTATGTCTACTTCTGCAATATCTCCATCTTCTTTTCATTGTGATGATGACATCAATGATTTCAAGAAGAAAAAGACAACTACATAATTTAATAAAATTAAACCACTTCTAAAATGTCAAAGTGATGATAAATTAAACGGCAAGATATTGGAATGGCGCCAAAAAAAATTGGGTACTTGTTACGCAAGAAATTCATATGTTACAACTTACAACAAGGATAAATGTGTAAAGAAAAACTAGATTAGGATTCTACTATCATAGATAGTTAGGGTTGGAAGTGAGTCGAGTTGAGCTAAACTGAGTCGAGTTAGACCAAACTCAAACTTGACTCACAAAAATTGAGTTTGACTCACGACTCGACTCATTAACAATCGAGCTTATTTCTTAAATTCAAGTTTGGCTCACCGAAAGCTCACGAGCTGGCTCAAATAATAGAAATATAAATACATAATTCATAATTTTATATCAATAAATTATAGCTTATATATTTTAAAAATTATTTAAAAAATTAATTTTATATATCTTATCCCATCTCAAATTCGACTCATTTAATTTATGAGCTCAATTTCAAGTTCAAATTTGGCTCACTAGCTCACGAGCTTAGCTTATCGAACTATTAACGAATCGAGCTCGAGCTAACTCATGAGTTGACTTAACTCACTTCTAGCCCTACATACACTATCGAAGATTATGTTATATTTCTTGAACGATATTTTCTTTTTCATCTAACAAAAATATATTTTTCTTTAAATCAATGTCTCTTTTTACAAGTATATTTAATTTTATTTAGAATATAGTGTATCTTTTTTGCTCTGAAATTTTTGAAGAATATATAAAAAATATTTCTAATATTTAATTCAATTCAATTTTATTTTTTAAATAAATTTTTACTTTATTATTTTGTTAAGTTTTTATGGGTAAAATTAGTCAAGATAAATCATTCCACCCTCTTATTAAGTCTTAATTAGTAACCATAGCTCTTCGATTTCGAGGAAAGAATGGCAAGAGTGAATCCTTGAGAAGCTGAATCAAAGAACTAATATTCTTGCTATCCAATTCAAGACAATCTCTTATTTAATGACCTTCCACCACCTTTCTTAACACGCCGTGCAAGGTGCAACAACATAAAGAGATTAAGAAAGATTGGAGGTTCAATTTATTAGAATTTACCTCTCATGTGTCTTTAAGGTATATGTTGAAATTATAAAATAAAAATTTTTTTATTAAAAATATAAAAATTTAAATTTTTAATATATTTATTTTATATTTATTAAATAAAAATATTTAAATTTTTTTAATAATAATAAATTTATTATGTGTTCTAAAAATAATTTTAAAATTTATTATTTTTATTTAATAATTAATTGATAATATTTAAAAATTAAAAATATTTTATTAAATTATTAGACTAAAAAATTAATTTAATTACTAAAAATATTGAACAAAAATAATAAATTTTAGTAATTTTTAAACTTTTAACTAAAAATACTTAAGATATTATAAACCAAACCAAGCCTACGTGTATGTTACTTGAACTGGATTGGATCTTGGGTTAGAATTAAATTGGATTGATTTCTGAAAAAGCAAAATTATCCAAAAAATAAATAAGTAACTGGGCTACTTGATTAATTGTAGGTGGGTTCATTCAACAATTGTTTTGAATTAATTGAGTTGAGTCCATTTAACGTCTTATTTTTAAAGGTCTAACTTTAGAAGAAAAATCCATCAATTTAAGTCAAATAAATAAATTAACCTAAGACTGATTGAGAGAAAGAGATTAAATTAAAGATCTATATTATTTTTGGTGTGAAGTGTATAAAATTGAATTATACTTTAGTATCTCATTTTTTTTTTACAAAGTTAGAAGTGAGATTTGAATCTATAACTTTTAGGTGAGTATGGAAAAATTATGTTATTTAAATTGTAGCTCGTTGGCTACTTTAATATCTCATTTGATTTAAAATAAATATGAAATAAAATAAGAATATTTACTAAAATACTCTTAATTATAAAATTTTTGTTAAAATTTTAGTTTTTATTTAAAAAATTTTAGTCTTTTGTGTCCTTACGTCCTGAAGATACTAAAGAAATTGAAATTTTGGTATCTAAAATTAAAATTTTAATTTTAATTTTTGACCCTCAAATATAATATTGAATTTCAGATTTCAGAAACAAACATTAACAAAAAGAGATGAGACCGCTAGAAAAGATGATAATAGATGAGAAAGAATGTGAGAATGATGATGAAATTATAAAGGAATCACTTTAAAATTAATCA
>NC_029780.3:107542415-107605262 GCF_000817695.3 Arachis duranensis | reverse complement strand
CTTTTTATATATTACCTTTTCATATCATTTACGTTCCATGTAGCTTTGTACCTGAAAATTGATTCACCCATACCAAACGCATATAGAAATGCATCAAACATTCAAAATGGAATTAACTTTGCCTATGGAGGAACTGGGGTATTTGATACCCATATTGATGGACCAAATTTGACTGCACAAATCAACACATTTGAGCAGCTAATTCAACAAAATCTCTACACCAAAACAGACCTTCAATCTTCCTTCGTTCTTGTCAACGCCGGTGGTAATGATTATACCGCACATATACAACATGGCAGCTTCTTTGTAAGTACTAATTTTGTCTACCAATAACTATAATTTTTTTGTTTGTTTGTTGTGTCTAACTATTATTTTTTAAAACAACCATATTATATGTATACAATAAATTAATAATCAGATATAAAATACATTAGAAGAAATATTAGGAGCCATCATAATTTATTATTTTTAGTCATCATTTAGTCATTAACTTAATTTTTTTAATCTAATAATCCAACTACATACTTTATCACATACCTTTAAATATTAATAAATAATTGATGATTAAAAATAATAAATTCTGACTCTTTAGCATTTTTCTTAAAATATAAAATATATATTGAAATAATGAGTTAATCAACATATATATTATATATCGACCATGTTACATATAAACTAAAATCAACCACTAAAATTAGTTATTAGTATAAAATACATATTAAAATATAAAATATATATTAAAAATAAATTAAATAAATATATAATAATTAATTTAATAACTAATTTTTAATATACACGTATATATTTATAAATATTGTTTATGTTGAGGATATTATTGTTAAAGAAGTGTTGTTTGGGATGTGTAGGACATACCAAAATTCACTAAATCCCTTGTGGAGCAACTGGCAAGAGATATTAAAAGAATCCAAAGCTTGGGAGTGGGGAAAGTGGCAGTGTCGCTAATACAACCAATGGGGTGTTTGCCTGAGCTAACTGTCATAGATATGCATATGAATTGCATTGACCTTGTTAACAAAGTTTCCCAAAACCACAACCAACTGTTGAATGATGCGATCAAACAGTTCAACACTCAAGCTGGTAAAACCGTTTTGGTAACACTAGACCTCTACAACGCTTTCCTCTCCGCAATTGATACAATGAACAAAGCACACGATAGTATGTTCTCTCTCATTCCCTTTCATGATTGTAACTAACACTTGATATAATGGTTAAAAAATATATTATATGTTATTTTATAATCAAATTCATTCAAGTCTTTTTTTTCTATGTCCATCTTTTTTTCTTCAATTAAAATTTCTAATTATTAATCTTTAAACTGTTGGACCGACTTGGTTAAATTTGATTATCAAAATTAGTCGTATAATATTATCGAAAACTTAAATATGTTAATGTATAACTATATACTTTTTTTTTTACATCTCATTATTATGTACAGGAAACTCAAGCCTGATGAATCCATTGGAGGAGTGCTGTGTGGCAAACATGGGACATGAATGTGGGGATGTGGATGAGAAAGGAGCAAAACAATATAAAGTATGTCAAAATCCTAATCTTGCATTCTTCTGGGACACCGTTCACCCGTCACAAAATGGTTGGAACGCAATCTTCACTTTGTTGCAACCTTCTATAGCCCAATTCACGCTACTGTAAAAACTTGGTGTTATATATGAAATTCTATTCTGTTTTTGCTTTTAAGTTTAGAATCCTCATCAGCAGCACTGTAAAATCCTAAACTAGAATATGGTTTAGTTACTAATTTATAATAATGTTTGAGAGATAATAAAATTTTAGATATAATAAATATGTAATTATGGATATTATGTATAAAAAATTATAGATGTTAAAATAACTCTAGATATTATTTTTCTAACATTGTGATAATTTATTATATGTCGAGCATCAATACGACGTGGTTAGCTATTTATTTTATATTTTTCTGTTAAGCTATCCTTGTCATCACTTTCTTGTATGGACAATCTGGTTTACAATTGAATAATGTCACACAAATATTAGTTAGTAAAATTTGTTAAGAATTCATATTAAATTGAGGAGGGAAAATAGTAAAGACCACGCTTCACTTAAGATAATCCTAATTAAAATGTGTTTTTATAACTAAGTCTCTGATCAAGTTCACAAGAAATTACTATTTTTGATTTATTTTTAATTTTAATTTAATTCATATAAAATTAAATTATGTAAAAATAATACAAAAATTTTGGAAGAGAAGGAAAAAAAGAAAAAAAATATGATATCTTAGTAATTCGATTAGTTGAAAAAAGAGGGAAAAGCTTGAAAAAGGAAATTTAATTAGTTGAAAAAATCTTTGTTCAACGAACACTATTGATTGAGTAAACAACCCCCTCCCCTCCCCCTCAACCGATAAACGTCCGAGGTCAAAGTCTTTAAGACCAATTCAAGTGAAGAAAACAAAATTAAAAAATGATCTCCCCAATTCGTTCATCTTCTTATTTTTTATTTTTCTATAAACTTGTGGTATTATACTGCATAATTGATGTAAATATAATTTATTTTTATTTAAAGAGAAAATATATTGCGATATGTTGACATCCCATAACAGTACAAAAAGATATTTTAAAGGGTAACAAACAAAAAAATAAAACAGAAATAAAAGTATTAATTAACATAATTTATAGAGCCCACGTCTAAATAAATTAGTAATGTATGGAACCATATTTAATGTACATGTTCATGATAAGTTCAAAAAATACTGAATTAAAACTACATTTTCAAATATAAAAACCAACTTATCAAAAATCATATTTTTTAGTTTTAGTTTAAAAATTTATCTTGTACTAATTATTACATCAAAGAAAAAATAATAGCCATAGTATGCTTGAGAGATAGAATAAATACTGTTCCGTGGATTACCTGAAATCGAATGATGATTGAGCTTATTTGTAAGACTCAAGCGTTTAAGGAAGGTGGTCTTCGACTTGTTCTAGTCAGAGAGTCGCCATCTGAGTTGTATGTTTGAAAGAATGGGAGGTGGTACCTGCAAGACACTCCAATGCCTATGTCAGTAAGAAGTTAAGTTGGTTTAAGTATATTGGGACTTAAATGTACCTAAGTATGTCAGGGTATTTATAGGAGATGAGCCAATAACTACCACTGAAGTAATTCCACTTCTAATGGTGGATAACCGCCCCTTTATCTTGAGGTTGTTGAGATCTCTCTTCTAAAAGTGGGTGAGAGATTCGGAGAAGTAGTTACTCTTGTGGGTAGGCATGGGTTGCCTGTTTTCATCGAATCTGTCCTCTTTAGGAGGTTGGATGAGTGTTAGACGTCATCCTTGTAGTTGGGCCTTTCATCCTTATTGGGTCTGGCTTACGTTTTTGGGTTAGGGTAGGAACAGTACCCCTACTTGAATCCAACCTCTTTGACACGAGTCGGATTCAAGTATAGAGTAAGTCAGAGATATTCGAGTCGGTTTCTTCCTTCAAGTCGGAAAACTGACATGATTTTGATTTCAAAACCGACGTGATTTCAAGTTGCCAACTGTCGCATCCGTTGACTTTTCGCATTAACACACGGGGGCAGTTACATTGGTAACGGCACACTCTTTAAATAAGTGGAGTTTTTACGGTTTTTCTCCTTGTGCCTTATAAATACTTTTCCCCTTTTCCTCTTTCTTCTTTTTCGTCTTCCTCTGTGAACTTCTTTCTCTCTTTCGCGCTTTCTTTGTCTTCCTCCCATCCTTTTGTTTTCCAGCATTTGGTGCCTTAAGACGTTCGCTTATCCTCCGTTAAAAACTCTCTTCCCTTCATCCTTTTTCCAAAGAAAGGTTAGTTTCTTACTGCTATGCTTTTTACTGTGTTTCCATTGTTATTGTGATCTCTGCTTACTGGATTAGTAGTTTTTATGTACCTTTGTTGTTGTTTTGATGCTGTATGCATTAGGGACCTTTGCTTTTTCTACAAAAAATTATTTCTTTCTGGATGTGGGCTGCTTTTTTTGAAAGAAATCGCCTCTGTTTCGAACTTGTTATAATGATTCTTTTTCTTTTTGTGTAATATAAGTATACCATCCTATATGTCTCGTACCTCTATTTCCAAAATGTCTTCGAGGGTTCCTGAGGATTTGTTGAGATGGGTAGATGCCTTAGTCCTTTGTAAATTTCCTTTAGTAGATAGTGAGTTTGTGGATAAGTTTTGAAAGCACCATAGGCTCTCTATTTCTGAGGAGGACGAGATGAAGTACGAGTTAGTTGTCCCCGACCCAAAGGACCAAGTCTGCTTTGGCAGAGTTGTAGATTCTGAATCCCTTTCATTTTTATGTATGATTGTCTTTTCACTTGACTTGGGGTCACGTTTCCTTTTCTTGATTTTGAGACTGAAGTCCTTTCTTACTGTAGAGTTGTTCCTTCCCAATTACACCCAAATTCTTGGGGTTTCATAAAAATCTACCAGCTTATTAGTCGCGAGCTTAATTTTCCGATTTCTTTAAGGATATTTTTCTTTTTGTTTCATCTTACAAAGCCTTTTAGCACTGCTTCTAATAAAAATAAACAACAGTGGATTTTCTTCCGAGCCATTCAAGGTCGGAGAGTTTTTTATATTTTTTACGAATCCTTCCATGATTTCAAGAATTTTTTTTTCAAAGTCCGAGCTATAGAGGGTCACCATCCCTTTTTTCTAAATGAGAATAATGAGCCTCGCTTCCCACTATACTGGATAGAGGTAGCCTTTGTTGAAAAGTATAATTTGGTGGATTTGGATAAAGTCGAAGAGGTTGTAGTCGAATTCTTTTGAGAGGCTTGGGGACGGGCTCCAAACCTCGACACCAAAAACTTTCTGCTTGGGACTCTGAGCTTTGTCTATACCGAGCTAGGTAGCCTTCTTTATTGTTACTATCTAGGCGATTACCCATTTTTCCAACTTGTTTGATGATACCTTTCTATTCTTTTTGTAGAAAAAATGAAAAACGGGTCTAAATCATACCAGAAGGTCCAGGAGGCAAAGAGAAACGCTCGTGCCCAAGCTGCTCAGCTACAGGAGAGTAACAAGTCAGATATATCCTCTTCGACCAAGTCTGATTCAGGGACATCTTCCTCTCAGAACAAGTCGGTAAACCTTCCTCTTCCTCCTCCTTCTTTAGTTCTTACTCCTCTAGTTGGGGATGGCAATGGGTCCCCATGGGGGCAGGGATATGCCCCCCGACCCCGCCTCCAAAACCTGTCCCCGTCCCCATCCCATCCCCGCGATGGTAACGGGGATCCCATATCCGCTAGGGGATCGGGGTCTCCATGGATATCTATGGATTTTTATAAAAAATAATAAACATCGAAAAAATAAAAAAACAGAAAAAATAGAAAAAAAAAAGATCATTCTCAATTGTTATTACAAATATTTTTTATTGTCTCCAAATACTTAAAAGAGCAATAAACAACAAACATCTCTACTAAATATAATTATAAAACATTAAAACAACCAAACATATTCAAAAACTAAAAAAATATAATTCTCAAGCCTTCTTTCATCCTGTGATGATAGTGATGGTAAATTCTGATTTATTTGAATCGTACATCAAACAAAAAATCACAAATCACAGGACTCATAAAACTTCAAATAAATCACAAAAATCAAATAACATAAATCACAGAAATATAAATTGTAATGAATAGAATTATAATGAAAAATAATAAGAGTCATAAATATACTATATTAATTAACAAGTTCTTTAAAGTAAATTAAAATTAACAAGTTGTTCAAAGCATATTAAAATAAATCAGAACAAGTTCTTCACAGCAAATTAACAAGTTCTTCAAAACAAATTAACATTAACAAATTTTTTAAAGCAAATTAAGATAAATTAGAATAAGTTCTTCAAAGCAAAATCAAATTAAAAAGTTCTTCAAAACAAATTAAGATAAATCAGAACAATTTCTCCAAAGAAAATTAAAATTAACAAGTTCTTCAAATCAAATTAAGATAAATCAAAACAAGTTTTTCAAAGCAAATTAACAAGTTCTTCAAAGCAAATTAAAATAAATCAGTGCTAACTTTGCAAAGCAAATTAAAATTACAGAGATAATATGATAGATGAACCCTAAAACTACAACTGAATAAAATTAAATGGTAGTTCACAAAACTTACCGGGAGGAAGAGCAGCTGAGCTGACGGTGAAGATCAGCGACAAGGCAAAAAGGCAAAAATGTGAAGACGAGAAGACGCGGAGAGACGGAGACACGAAGGTTGGCAAAGGGGATTTGTAGTAACGCTAGCGCTACTGCCTCGGCTGGGTCAGGCGGCGACGAAGATGCTCTCCTCGACTGGGTCAGGCAGAGACGGCGATGTTCTCCTCGGCTGGTCAGATGCGACGATGATGTTGCGATTGCAAACGGGATGACTAGTGAGACTTAGACGTGCGAGAAGAGGGTAGGAGCTTCGTGTTGGTGGCAATGAGGGGGTAAGAGATGGCAGACGGAAATGGTGAGTGGTAGTGGTGAGAGGGGTTATTGTCTTTTTATATATGTGAGGATTATACAGGTCCCACGGGGCAAGGACCTCTATCCCCGCCCCCTTCCCCCCCGTATAATAAATGGGTCCCTATCCCCGGTCCCTGTGGGTACCGAATTCCCCTCGTATCTGCCCTCGGCGGATAAATCCCCGCAGGTACCCGCCCTGTTGGGGATTTATGCCATCCCTACCTCCAGTTCCTCCCTTCTTGGAGTTGACCTTTAAAAAGAGGAAGACTTCAAAATCCAGTATCGTTAGTATTGATGATGCTGGGTTTGATGGGGTGAAGTTTTGCGAGAGGCACATTCTTCCTCATAGCTTTATTTCTATGGACGATGCTTCTATAAAAAATCACCTTAAAGTTTTGATTCGGGGGGGGATCTGAGTTGCTGGAGTATGCTCTGCCCTCTTTAAGGAATTTGAAAAGGCTCCTCTAAATGATATACAACATTCTTTAGAGGCCCTTCAAGCTGAGGTGGCCACTCTTAGGGAGGCTGAGAAGGAGCTGGAAAAGGAAAAAGTAAGTTTGGAGGGATTGCTGAAGAAGTCTCAAGAAAATCATTCCAGGGTTTTTAGGGAGAATCTGGAGCTGAAAAGACAAATGGAGCAACTTAAGGAGAGTTATATAGATTTGGAGGAATCGGTTGTGGAAGGGACGGAGGAGGTGTTTAGAGTGTTGAAGGACCATGTTCGAGTTATTGCTCCCGACCTTGACTTGTCTCCCCTTTATCCTGATAAAGTCGTAATTGAATGTTGTTGGTTTGTTTATTTCTGACTCTGACCCTTTGGAAGGGATCTTTAACAACTTCTACTATGAATGCTGATCCTTCTTTATAGGATTTTTCAACTATTCTTTGACTTGCAGGTGTTTTAAGAAGATCTTTCAGCTATTGTTGAGCTATTTTGGTGGCTATTAATGAGGCTTTTCACGAAGCCTTTTAACATTTTATCCTTTATTTTTAGGATGTTATTAATCTTATAAAAACTTATATATCTTCTATTTAAACTGTTTGTGAGGCTTTTGACGTCAGCCTTCGTTGAGTATCTTAGATCTTTAAGACTTGAAGAAGTGAGCTCTTCCATTACTTAGCACGAACGTTCAATTTGTTTTGTTACTGAATCGTTTTCATAACTTAGGCTATTTTTGCGATGCATTTTGATTTGCTCGAGCATTTATCAACTTGTAAGTCATTTACTCACGAGTTTTATATGATCGTCTTTTATACCCTCTTTACATCGACTTATATCTCGTCGCTTCATCTTGCCGACCACATAGGTCGGACAACAAATTTTCGCGTTTTTTCGAGCTTAAGTCAATGTGTGTCGTAGAAATAATAATGGAACTTAAGAAAAAGAAATATTATCATTAGTGAAACATGACTTTACAAAGATGCTTTGGCTACTAAGGGAATAAAATTCATGCCCCTAGCCCTCACTTTGATGCTTCGTTAAAATCCCCTTTAGGAAAACCCTTCTCAGAAAAAAATCGTCAAGTCGAAAAAAGAGTACATCAAGGAACGGAGCATGCTTCTAGATATAATATCTCTTTAAATTGCAAGCATGCCATGACTTAGGGAGCTCAACTTGTTCAGTTATCTTGAAAGGTCATTTCCAGTTGCAGCAAATTTTCCTTCACCCGACTTGTTCACTCCGATGCCATTTCATATTAGGACTAAGTTGTTTGTGGTGAAGCTTCTTCGAACGACTTTTTGATTGTATCTACTTGCCATCCTTTGATTTAACGCTACTTGTCTTATTTGTGCTTGTTATCGGACTTCTGGAAGCAATTCGAGTTCTTCTTTTTGGGTTTGAACGTTTTTGAATTCATCATAAAATTTCACCCTTGGACTTTGCTCAATTATCTCTACTGGGATCATGGCTTCAAGTCCATATGCAAGTCGGAATGTGTTGTTCTATTAGCCATAGTACCTAAGGGAGCTCTTCAACCCAAGTTCTCTTCGCCTCCTACAACCTCTTTTTTAACCGTGCCAATATGACTTTATTGGCGGCTTCGGCCTACCCATTGACTTGAGGATGCTCTACTGATGTGAATTAATGCTTGATATTCATGCTGGCCACCAGATTTTTGAATGTTGTGTCGGTGAACTATGTGCCATTATCTGTAGTAATGAAATGAGGGACTCCAAATCGGGTAATGATATTCTTGTACAGAAACCTCTGACTTCTTTGAGTTGTGATGGTGGCCAGCGGCTCTACTTCTATCCACTTGGTGAAATAATCCACTCCCACAATCAGGTATTTGACCTGCCTAGGAGCTTGGAAAAAGGGTCTGAGTAGGTCCAATCTCCATTTCACAAAAGGCCAGGGAGAGGTCATGCTAATGAGCTTTTCAGGGGGAGCGACGTGGAAGTTTGTATGCATCTGATAGGGTTGACACTTTTTCATTACGTCGGTGGCGTCCTTTTGTAAAGTCGGCTAGAAGAACCCAATTCGGAACACCTTCCTGGCTAAAGACCTTGCTACGAGGTGATTCCCACAAATACCGTTGTGCACTTCTTCTAAGACTTCTTCTATCTTAAAAGTTGGAACGCATTTTAACAATGTTGTAGATATCCTTCTTTTATAAAGGAAGTTTTATACCAAAGTGTAGTTCTGTGCTTCCTTCGGAAGTTTCTTGGCTTCCTTCTAATCCTCGGGAGGATGTCGAATTTCAAATACTCGACTATAGGAGTCATCCATCCAAGATTTAAGCTAGAAACCGGTAAAACATCCAATTTGTTATCCGTCCAATTTGTCAAATACTCGACGATAGTGTCTATTTTTCTTTTTAAATTGCTCTTATATATACAAGATAACATACATAAAAATAAACTTTTTATAATTTTTAGATATTTATCTTGTACTAACTATTGCAATAGAAGGAAAAAAAACAATAAACAAAATATGTTTAAACGATAAAATGAATACTTATAATTTGAGTTATTTGTGAAAGAGAACGAGTACATTAAAAAATATGTACTCTCTAATTTATTTTATTTATTTATTTAATTTGATGAATTTTAGATGCTGTTTTAAAATTTGGTCGTTATTCATTGTATATAAACTATTTAAAATAAATTTTTTATATATTGAAATCTAATTTTTTTATATAAATCAATTTAAACTAATACACCATATTATAAATTGATAAACTAATTTACTCTGTAAAAAAGTAGTTTGATGCAATTTTTAAATTATTTAAAATAATTTATTGTTGTTAGAAATAAGAGACTAAACTAAAAAAAATGGTATATTATTGAGTGTGTCACAAAGGTACAATACATAGGAGTACATATAGGTGGTAGAAGAATCAAAGTAATACAAGCATACAATCCTACAATAAATATACAGATATTCTATATAAATATAAATGATACTTATTGATCTAAATGGATTCTAATTATTCTCTAACATCCCCCTCCCTCAAACTCAAGTAGGAGCTAAGGATATCATCTTGAGTTTGGATAGTAGATTCTGGAAATGAGTAGGATGATGAGTCTTTGTGAAGATATTAGCAATCTGATCCAGAGTCCTAACAGCGACAAGGCGAACAGCATCAATAAGGAGATATTGCCAGACAAAGTGACAATCAATCTCAATGTGTTTGGTACGTTCATAAAACACATCGTTATGCACAATCTGAATAGCACTGCGATTGTCACAAAATACATCGGTTGGGGATGACTAAGGAGCACCCAAGTCTGTGAGAAACCAATGAATTGAGACAATCTCAGCAATGGTGTTAGCGAGAGCACGGTATTCAGCTTTTGTGCTTGATCGAGCAATGAATGTTTGCTTCTTAGCTCGCCAAGAAATGAGAGCATCGCAAAAAAATAAACAATAACCAGTAGTAGAACGATGATCAGTGGGATCACCAGCCCAATCAGCATCTGAGTACGCTTGAAGGGATAAAGATGAATGAGCAGAAAAATAAAGAACATGAAATAGGGTGCCCTTGACGTAGCAAAGAATGTAAAGAACTGCCGCATAGTGAGTAGTACAAGGAGCTGACAAGAACTGGCTAAGAACATGAACTAGATAGGCGATGTCTGGTTGAGTGATAGTCAAGTAGACAAGACCTCCAACTAACTATTGATAAATAGTAGGATTATCCAAAACAATGCCATCCATAGGGGTAAATTGAACATTATGCTCAAGGGGAGTAGACTCAGTGTGACTATATGTAATCCCAACGTGAGCAAGAAGATCTGAAGCATAATTAGCTTGAGAGAGATAGATACCATTATATATGAATATAACCTCGAGACCAAAAAAATAACTGAGAGAACCAAGATCTTTCATCTCAATTATGGTGAAGGGAGGTTTTGAGATTAGAGATACCATCAACATCATCTCGGGTAATGATCATGTCATCAACATACAAAAGTAGAAGAACAACTTTACGTTCACTTTTATAAATAAAGAGAGAAGTCTCATCATGACTGCAAGTGAAATTGAGATTGCATATAGTGGTGCTGAACTTGTCAAACCATTCACGAGGAGCTTGCTTAAGACCATAAAGTGTCTTGCGAAGGAGACATACTTTGCTAGAAGGATAAGGATAACCCAAAGGTGGTTTCATATAGACCTTCTTTTTTAAATTCTCTTTAAGAAATGTATTCTTCATGTCCATTTGACTGAGATACCATTTTTTGACCGCAACAATGGCAAGAAGAGCTCGAATAAATGTGAGACGAGCAACAAGAGCAAAAGTTTCTTCATAGTCAATACCATACTCTTGCGTACAACCTTGAGAAACCAATTGAGCTTTATAATGGTCAATAGAACCATCAAAACGAGTCTTAATCTTATATATCCATCTACTTCCCACAACTTCTTGATTAGAAGGAGGATCAACCAAATCTCAAGGTGTGCTTTTTCAAGTGCCTGGATTTCTTCCTGCATTGCTTGCTGCCAATTTGGATCTATAGAGGCTTCTCTGAATGACTTAGGTTCATGTCAATAAAGAATAGTAGAAAAACAATGATAATCAAGAAGATGAGGAGGTAGATTCCTTACCCTAGAAGAACGAATGGAAGGAGGAGGCATGACGGTAGGAGCAGGATCATCGTCCGGTCTAGAATCATCGGGAGATGGAGAAGGCGAAAGAGCAGGAGGTTGTAGAGGTTGCCTCGAGATATAACCTATAGAATTATCACTAGAAAAAAGATCAACATTGGAGTGAAAAAGGGTGATTAAGTAGGAGGAATGGACTCAAAGAAGGAGAACCGAGAAAACATGTGATGCTCCTATAAGACAACATGACGAGATATACAAATATGTCTAGAGAGAGGATACCAAAAATGATAACCCTTGTGTTCAGTGCCACAACCAAGGAAACAACATATGCGAGCCCAATGTTAAAGTTTACTATGTTCATGAGGTTGAAGAAGAACAAAACAGTCACAACCAAAAACTCGAAGAGAACTATAATCTAGAAAGGTATAATAAAGACGCTCAAATGGAGTAATGTTACCAAGGACAGAAGAAAGTAGTCTATTGATAACATGAACAGCAGTAAGAACAACTTCACCCCAAATATGTTCAAGACATGAAGAAGAAAGAAGCATTGCATGAATAGAGTCAAGATGTGACAGTGTTTGCGTTCAGCTCGTCCATTTTATTGAGACGAACCAGCGCAAGAAAACTCAAACAAAGTACCCTGTTCTGCAAGAAATGTTAAAAGTTTGAAATCACGGTATTTCATAGCATTATCGTGTCAAAAAATCTTAATGACCTTGGAAAACTGAGTTTTAATCATAGTGACAAAGTTAATATAAATCTGAGGTAGCTCATGGTGATTAGTCATCAAATAAACCCAAGTAAAGTGCGAATAATCATCAATAAAAATACAAAGTATCGAGCTCTTCCCATAGAAACAGTGGGAGCGGAACCTTAAACATCAGAGTGAATAAGATAAAAAAGAGAGCAAGCAAGAGATAAATTATGGTGAAAAGATAAAACAGGTTGTTTGGTAGTTTGACAAAGAATGTGATAAATCCCAATTTCAGGGTTTATCTTGTGTTGAATTTAGTGAATTTTTTTAACTTATCTCACATTTATTCAATGAAATAACATGATTTTGTGAATTTCTCCTAAATTGTGCTTAAGATTAAAAACATGCTTTTTAGGCTCTTAAATTGCTAAATTTAATTTCTTTTAATTCCATTTGATGCCTTGATGTATTTCTTTAGTGATTTCAAGCTTAGAAGGCAAAGATTGGATTGAAGAAATGAAGAAAAACATGTAAAAATGGAGAATTCATGAAGAAATGAAGTTTTAGAAATCTGCCGATTGCACATACGCGTTACAGGAAGCACGTGACTCACTTAAAGAAAATGTGGCTGGTGATTTCCGGACTCCTTCAAACCCAAATCCAACTCATTTTTGAAGTATTTGAGGCCAAATTTAAGAAGGAACAAAGGGGAGAGCAATTAGTGTAGCTTAGGAACCGTGTTTTAGGCATTTTCTAGAGAGAGAAACTCCCTCTTCTCTCTTGAATTAGGGTATATTTAGGTTAATTGTATCTTAAATTTAGAGTTTAATCTTATTTTGATTTAGTTTTCCTTGAAATTTCTTATTCTTACATCTTTGTTCTCTTAGTTTACATTGTTAATTTCCTTTTTATGTCACTTTTATGTTTTTGAACTCTTGTCAAATTTGATTCCTTTAATGCAAATTGATGTTTCTA
Organism: Arachis duranensis; assembly: GCF_000817695.3. Taxonomy (NCBI): domain Eukaryota; kingdom Viridiplantae; phylum Streptophyta; class Magnoliopsida; order Fabales; family Fabaceae; genus Arachis; species Arachis duranensis. The sequence continues at coordinate 107,592,074 of NC_029780.3, read as the reverse complement.
TGTTTATTGTTGCTTAATTAAGTTGTTATTGTTATCTTCTTGTATTTGATAGCTTTAGATTTTATTATTATTGCAATTTGATATGTTTTTCTTTTTATGCACACCAAGTGTTTGATAAAATGCTTGGCTTAGTTTTAGAGTAGATTTTTTAGCATTCTTGGCTCAGAAAGAGAAGCTTTGTAATCTTGAGTCATTAATACCCATCAACTTATGTTGGTGATCTAGAGTTGTTAGTTAATCTTATTTTTATTGATGCTACTTATGGATTGAGATTAACTAGGTCTATTTGACTTTCACTCAATACGAAAATAACATAATAGGCTTAACTCTTGGTAATTATTGTGTTATGATTAATGACTAGGATAAAAAACCTTGATTCTCAATCCTTGCCATGAATGCCTCTTTAGTATTTGTTATCTTTAGTTGTTTTCTTTATTTTATTCTCATTTAGATTATTGTCTTCTTATCCTCAAACCACCCCGTGAATCTCATAACCGATAACACGTATACCTCACTGCAATTTCTTTGAGAGATGATCCGAGATCTAATACTCTCGATTTTTATTGGTTTGCACTCATGACAAATAAATTAAACTCTCATGTGGGTCAATTGTTGGTTTGAAACTATACTTACAATGAAATGATTCTTTTGTTGAGAAGAAATTCCGAACTAACATTTGGGTTGTATCAAGTGTTTGGCGCCGTTGTCGGGGAATTGCAAATGTGCACTTGTTATTGGTTATTGTATATATGTTAATATTGTGAATAGCTTGCTTTACTTTGGTTGTTAGTTTTTGCTAGTTGTAGAATTTGTTTTCCTTGTTTCTTATTAGCTTTTGTTTCTATTTTCTCTTGTTACCATGAATTCTCACCCTCTTGACTATGAGTTTGGTTCTAACTATGTTGTAGGAAGTGAAAATTTCAATAAGGATATGTATTAAGGATGGAAAAATCAAAGGTGGAAGAGCCTCAAGTATATGGACAATCTTCATGGCAACAACCTCCTCTGGCATAATATGAGCATAATTCAACCCAAGGTGCATATCAATCCAATGGATATGGTGGACCTCCTTGTGGTTATCAACCACAACCACCATATGCCTATGAATCTCCTCTTTAATATAGCTTTCAACCACCATACTCACAAGCCTAATACCACCAAACACCTCCATATGATCCCAACTCATATCCACCATACCAACAACCTTATAAGCCATATGAACCATACTTAGAACCACCACAATTTTAACATCAATACTTCCAAAAACCACCACTTCTATATACATCATATTCATACCCTTACCAAGATGAACTACCTCCCATCTATGAGAACTTTCAACCACATGATGAATTCTCCTTCTCACCACAACCCTCCATGGAAGAATACCCATATCCATCGATCTAAGAGTAACATGATTCTAATTATGTTAGCCAAGTAGAACAAGAGTCAAGGGATCGTCTCATGGAAGCGATGGATCTGCCTAAAGCAATCTTGGTTTTCAAGGAGCAAGAGGAAGCCAAAAAAAAGGCACAAAGCTATCATGGCTAACCTTGCCAAGGTTAAAGCTAACTTTGACTCATGGGATTGATGCCGCAAACAAAGCATTGCCACGGATGAATATGGAGAATCAACCAAAAAGCGGGAGCATAAAGGAGATCTTAGAATCTCAACTTAAGAACAAAGAGATGGAGTGTGTCTTGCAACAAGTAGAGGAAGCCGAAATTATTGAAGAGCAAGAAGTGGTTGAAGATCTAGGAAAAGTTGAGTGTGAGGCGGATTCTAAGGTTGTAGAACCTTCTTCTATTGAGCTTGAAATTGATATTGAAGAGGATAGTGTACAACCTTCAAGGCATATTGTGAATGATGAAAGATTGGAAGAAGTTGAGCAAGAAGCAAGCCCTACTATTGAAGATGATTCCACACCAACCAATGTGCTATTTGAGATTGTTGAATCTTCCTCATTGTGTTATAAAATTGATGATAAGGAGAACCGTGTACAACCTCCAACACATTACTTGAGTAATGAGGAATGTGTAGAAGAAGTTGGTGAACAAGAAATTAAAATTAAGGAAGCTTGTCAAGAGGTGGATGTAATTCAAGAAGAGGAAAAGGGAGTTGCAATCACCTTGCCAAAGCCGGTTGGAGCCTCTATCACTAAGCAATCGTCCATTATATCATTTGAGTGGGTAAAATTCATATCTCTTAACTTTATTCTCCCACTTTAACATGGTTTGCTTGAAACGAATGGTCAACTTAGAGCTTTGTGGATTGAAGAGTAAGAGAGAGTTGTGTGGTGGTTGGCAAAATAATGTTAGGCTCATTAAGGTTGAACCCTCAAGGTTTAGGTCCCATGGTTGGAGAAATACTAAATTGAATAGGTCTAGGAGGATGATTCAGTGTGTGAACGAGAATTCTACTTTCTTATCACCTGAATGGAATTGTAAGGATTAACTTGAAGATGGGTGTGAAAACAAGATTTGGGACCCTGGATTACAAAAGGAAGATAAACTTTGGGATCCCTTAGCTTGTGTGGAACTTCATCAAAGTTTGGTACTATTAACTTTGAACTTTGGAGCTTACTGGAAGTCCAAGTATTGGTGGAGGTTCAAGGATGAGTTCAAAAATAAGCCACCATGACAAGGAGCTCACCAAATGTCCAACTTAAGGACAATAAATAAAAGTGATAGGTGAGAGACACCACACCATGGTAAACTCTTTCCATTTTTCTTTTGTATATATTAGTAAATAAGTTGAATTTTCATTTTTAGTTAGGTTTATTGAGAGAGAGAGAGAGAGAGAGAGAGAGAGAGAGAGAAAGGTTATGCGTACGCGTGACCCATATGTACATGTCGCACCGTCAACTTTGATAATGTGTTTACTATGCTGGAACTGTGCTACTGCATGACCTGGACAAAGAGTTATGCCAGGACCATGCGGGAACTGTGCAATGGGCACGACTACATGTCACGCATACGCATGCCCCACGCGTACGTGCAGATCCTCATTTTCCCATGTCACGCGTGATATTCTGCGTACGCTCCCTGCTTCATATACTCTTCTTTTCTTCTGTTCTTTCCATTTTTTCTCTTTTTTTTCTTTCTCCCTCTCTTCGTTTCCTCCTTCAACCATCATCCATAACAACCATTCACCATCTACCACCATTTCCATTTGTTAGTTAGTTAGTTTAATTTTCTATTTTAGTAGACTAGGTTGTTAGTATAGGTTAGATTTTGGTGAAAGGTGTTGGCTTATTAATCTTATTAGCTATTTCTTACTGCTGAATATTCATTGTTGGACTATAATTGAGGTTGTAATTTGTTGCTTGGTATTGAGTTTTTCTTGTTTGATACTAGTGCATACCAAGTACTTCTAAAATTGTCTTCAAAGCTTTCTAAAATTTTTGAATTGCATGTTTTGGCCACCATGTGATTTGATTTTATTATATATCATTAGAAAATTTGTTTCTATTTGATACATTTGTTGTTAGTTGATGCTTGATTATGTTGAATTTTATTTACATCACCAAGTTTGTGCATCGATATTGTGGAATTGTGAAATTGGATTGTAAGCTCACCTAGGGACATCTCTTTGCTCTTTTCAAGCTATACAGACCATGCTTGCTATGTGATTGATTTAACCTTATATCTCTCTTTTCCTAAGTTTCATAGCACCCATGTTTCCCACTTTATGTCAATTAGGTGATGTGAAACCAAATTCCAAGTGTGGTATTGATTGATGTGTGAGTTCCATATGTTCTTTGGTTCATTGAATTCTCTTGCACATCAACCAATGACCATTTATTATCTATTTCACAAATGCTTGATTCTTCCTTGAGTACTTTCATGCCCCTTTATTACTTATTTGTTTATCTTAACCTACAAGTTTCTTTTAAAGTATCTCAAGCACACTAGAATGAGTGAAGTGCATACTTCTTTTGGGTAATTATGACATAGCTTTCAATGCTAGTGGGTGTTCTAAACTGCGCACAACTTAGAATTCACACACTTATTTTCATCAATGTCACACACTAATTCACTCACTTTATTTTAGTGATAATCACCTCATTCCAATACTCTATGCTTCCTTATCTTCAAATTCACTCATCTTACTATATTCTGTTTCATATTCTCAGGATGAGTCTCCATAAGCGAAAAGAAAAGTAGAAGAAAGAACTTGCAACAGTCGGATGATCCACCAGCTGAAGGTGGCAATCCGTGTAGTCGCCGTACCCCCTTACTCATCTTTGATTGCACCAAGGACGGTGCAAAGTTTTAAGTGTGGGGAGGTCGTCCGACCTATCGACCAATTTTGGGTGAAAAATTTTAATCCCAACACTTTCACATTTTAATTTTTCTGTTATTACCATGTCTTTTAGAAGTTTTAGTTCCATTTTTTTAGTTTGCATATATATAATAACTTAGTCAAAATAATAAAATTTTCCAAGAATTTTATATATAGGGCATTCCAAATTGATTTAAGTTAAGATTTTTCATCGAAACTTGCTTGAATTATATATTGTGGAACATGTTTTTGAGCTAAGAACATATAAGCTTATGAGTTTTGAGCATAATTGTGTGGTTGCATCATATAACCACTATTTTTCTTCTCGTGTGTTATTCTCTCCCTATGATTGTAATATTTGATTTGTTTGATTCTTTATGTCCATTATTTTGTGTATAAATACATTTATATGATTGAGGTCTTTATTTCATTTGAGCTTACTTACCCAAATGGCCTTACCCTTTTATCCACCTTTGTTAACCAATTTTGAGCTTGTTTAAATCCTTTTGTTCTTAATTTTAGCGCATCACTATCCCTAAGTGAAAAACAATAAATGTCCTTAATTTAGATCTTTGATTAGTTTAGACTAGTGAGAGTGTGTATCATTTAAGTGTGAGAAGTTTAGGAATATTGGTTGAGATAAAAGTGTATTTTTGAATTTTCATTAAAAATCTTGGAAGTTGGGCACATACTCATGCATTGAATATTAAACCACATGCATTAATCTTTTTGTATATATTATGTTATTAAAAAAAAGAATGAAAAAAATAATATAAAATTAAGGAAAATAAAAAAAACAAAAAAAAAAATAAAAAAAGAGAGAAAAAAGAAAGCAATAAAAATGGGACAAAATGCCCCAAGAAAAATAATAATAACAATGCATATGTGTTATAATTAAAAAAAAGAATGCATGCGTGTGTGAAAAAAGTGAATAATGGGTAGTTAGGTTTGCATTTGAATTGTATAGATTGTTATATGTGTTAGGTGAGAGTTTAAGCTAATAAAAAATTTAAATTTTAGTCCACTTGACCATATACATCCTTATCTTGACCCTAGTCCTCATGATATTTGTATGCATGCATTGAATAATTGTTGATTGTTAGATGAAAAATAAATCTTAGAAAACAAGATTAGAAGAGAATTAAGTGAATCAACCCTAAAAACTTGAGCGATTAGAGCGTATACACATCCGGTGAGGGTTCTATTGCTCAATTCTATGTTTCCACCTATGATCATCTCTTATCTTGCAAGTTTATAAATTCTTTTCTAGAACTCTAATCAATTGTTGGATTTGACTTGGGTGTGATTGCTTTAACTCTTATGTTCATATATGTATTCTTGGGAATTGATTTATTTTGACCAAGTAGTTGCATGCATGTAGATAGGTTGCATTTAGATAGTTTACAAACTTTACATTAAATAAATGTTGATACTCCTTTCTTGTCATTCTTGAGTTTAGCAGGAGGATATGCTATTGTTTAAGTGTGGGGAGGTTAATAAACCACAATTTGAGGGTTTATCTTGTGTTGAATTTAGTAAATTTTATCAACTTATCTCATATTTATTCAATGAAATAGCATAATTTTGTGAATTTTTCATAAATTGTGCTTAAGATTAAAAACATGCATTTTAGGCTCTTAAATTTCTAAATTTAATTTCTTTTAATTCCATTCGATGTCTTGATGTATTTGTTAAGTGATTTCAGGCTTAGAAGGCAAAGATTTGATTGAAGAAATGAAGAAAAGCATGTAAAAATGGAGAATTCATAAAGAAATGAAGTTTTGAAAATCTGCCGATTGCACGTACGCGTGACACGAAACACGTGAATCACTTAAAGAAAACGTGGATGGCGATTTTTGGACTCCTTCAAATCCAAATCTAACTCATTTTTGAAGTATTTGATGCCAAATTCAAGAAGGAACAAAGGAGGGGGAGCAATTATTGTAGCTTAGGAACCATGTTTTAGGCATTTTCTAGAGAGAGAAGCTCCTTCTTCTCTCTAGAATTAGGGTAGATTTAGGTTAATTTCATCTTAGATTTATGTTTTAATCTTATCTTGATTTAGTTTTTCTTGCAATTTCTTGTTCTTACATCTTTGTTCTCTTAGTTTACATTGTTAATTTTTCTTTTATGTCACTTTTATGTTAATGAACTCTTGTCAAATTTAATTCCTTTAATGCAAATTGATGTTTCTATATTTATTGTTGCTTAATTAAGTTGTTATTGTTATTTTCTTGTATTTAGTAGCGTTAGATTTTATTATTATTACAATTTAATATATTTTTCTTTTTATGCACACCAAGTGTTTGATAAAATGCTGGACTTAGTTTTAGAATAGATTTTTTAGCATTCTTAGTTTGGAAAGAGAAGCTTGGTAATCTTGAGTCATTAATACCCAACTTATGTTGGTGATCTAGAGTTGTTAGTTAATCTTGTTTCCATTGATGCTACTTACGGATTGGGATTAACTAGGTCTATTTGACTTTCTCTCAATACGAAGATAACGTAATAGGCTTAACTCTTGGTAATTATTGTGTTATGATTAATGATTAGGATAGAAAATCTTGATCCTCAATCCTTGCCATGAGTGCCTCTTTAGTATTTGTTATCTTTAATTGTTTTCTTTATTTTGTTGTCATTTGGATTATTGTCTTCTTATCCGCAAACCTCGTGAATCTCATTACTAATAATACGCACACCTCACTGCAATTTCTTTGAGAGATGACCCGAGATCTAATACTCTTAGTTTTCATTAGTTTGCACTCATGACAAACAAATTAAACTCTGATGTGGGTCAATTGTTGGTTTGGAACTATACTTGCAACGAAGCGATTCTTTTTTTGAGAAAAAATTTCGAACCGATGTTTGGGTTGTATCAAAATGCAATAAAAAAGACTCATTTTTAATCTAACCCAAAACACACTGAGACACGAGAAGACGCAATTTTCCTAAGGTGCTGTGGGCAAGACGGTGATGCCACAAGTGAAGAGTAAATGGAGAAGAAGCAGCACAGAGATTTGGCATGGGGAGAATATGAATATTCTCGAGTTCAAACAACCTTCCGACCTTATGTCCAGTCTCGATAATTTGTCCCATTCGACGATCCTGTACACGACAACTAGAAAGGGGAAAAGTGACATCAAAATCGAGATCAACAAGTTGACCAACAGAAATAAGATTGAAGTTTAATTTTGAACTATAATAAGTATCAAGGAGATTAAGAGTTGATTGAGAGATAGAACCCTTTTGTGTTGCGTGCAAGAGGGAACAATTAGCAGTATTGACAGAAGGTGCATTTGTAATGGTAGACAAAAAGAAAAGATTACGCAAAGGAGTGATGTGGTTAAAGCAATCAGAGTTAAAACACAATTTAGAATTACCTGGAGGAGTCGAAAAATCAGCAGGAGTATTACTAGAAAGAGAGAGAAGATGCTTAAGAAGAGACACAATATCAAAGAAAGAGACAGAAGACGGGTTGAGAAGAGAAGAGGTGGTAGATTTAGTAGTAGCAGCAATAGTAGAAGCAAACATATTCTTGGAGAAACTGGGATGAGAATGATACTCGAGGTGACCAGGACGTGGTGGGCGAGTAGGACAGGCAGTAATAAAATGTCCTGAGAACATGCTGTAATGGCAGAATGATTGTGGACAATTGTACTTAATGTGATCTTTCTGTTGACATTTGTGACGTTCATAAGAAGGACAGTTTGAGAAGAGGTGCCCAAAATGGTTACAATTTCGACAGAATTTACCCTTTCTATCTGTGGTAGCAAAAACATCTAACTTTTTCATACTAGTAGAGACAAAAAGAGATGAGCAAAAAACTGCAAATTCGGGGCCAAAAACGAGAAAACAAATGACAGAATCGAAAAGAGCTCACCAAAAAATCTTAGAGAAGGTCCCACTATTTGCCATGTCAATGCCACATCAACAACCACGTCAGCAGATGGATGACACATGGCAACGTCTGAGTGGAGGAAGAAGACACGCAGGTGATGGAACGCGGGTCAACCAGCGGGTCAGACCGGGTCACGCGCAGGTTGCTGGGAGGCTTTGCAGTGCAACACGTGAAAGCTCTTGGACCGTGCGAACGTCACCAAAGATCCAACGGTGCTGAAGCATTTGGAGATGAGGAGAACCTGATCGAATACCAGTCTTCAGGCGGCGCGTGAGGGCGCGTCTAGCGGTGGAAGACGGTGAGTCTGGAGGCATTAGAATCTTGACGATGAGATGAACATGATGGTAGTGACGATGACGAACCAAAGCATCAAAAAAAGATTGAAAAACGAAGGCAAAGAACACTGCCGAAAGAGAAAAAAGCAAAAGGACTATGAATGAATTTTCATGAAAAAAACCTATGTTCTTGATACCATGTTAGAAATAAGAGATTAAATTGAAGAAAGAATGGTATATTATTGAGTGTATCATAAAGGTACAATACATAGGGGTATATATAGGTGTTAGAAGAATAAAAATAATAAAAACATACAATTCTATAATTAATATACAGATAGTCTATATAAATATAAGGGGTTAAGTACTTTTTTCGTCCCTAAGGCTGCATTTGTTTACAGAGGCAGGACACTGAGACAGGGACACAGAGACACAAAATCGTGTTTGGCAGAGGAGACATAGACAGAGACAATGTGTCCAGAGACACTGAATTAGTGTATTTTGTGTCCATCCTGACAGGAAGGGCACGGAGACACTAACAAGGGACACAACTTATTTTTTATTTTTTCTTTCATTATTCTTCTTAATTTTTCACAATTATATTATTATTATATTTTTCGTCTCAAATTTTTTGAATGAAAAAAAAAGAATAAATTAAATTTTCATAATTTGTTCTAGTTTATCACCAAACAGAATACAAGAACACAAAATTTTGTATCTCTGTTCATCAGTGTTTTGTCTTGTCCTGTTCTCAATGTATTGTACTGTCCTGGTCTGGAAAACAAACGCAGCCTAAGGTCTGGGGTGAAAATCAAATTCGTCCCCGACCTTTTCATGTTATTAAAATCATCATCAACGTTACAAATTATTATAAAATCATTCTTTTTGTCCATAAAGAACATTTTTAAGACGATTTTGTCCTCTAAAAAATCGCTTCCTTTCCCCACTGACCCCCAACCCCCTTTCAGGCTTCATCATCATAATCGAGCTTCTTTCTTTCTCTTTTTCTTCTATTCTCTTTCTCTCCCTCATCACTAACCCCTAACCCCCTTCATCATCATCATCATCGAACCTCTTTCTCTCTCTCTGTGTCCCAAACTCTTATTCTCCCTCACCACTAACCCCACTTATCTTTTTCTCATCACCATCACCATCACCATTATCACAGAAACAAAGAATCACACACAAATTAAAGAATCACAAAATAAAAAGACTTCATCAAGTAGAAACTTCTTCAAAAGCATGAACCACAGGCGGTCATTGCTGCTGTCAGAGGAGGAGCCGCAACAGATGGTGGAGGCGCTGCGAACGACGCGGTGGAGGAAGGAGATGTCGATGAGTTGTTGCCGATCCAATCTTCATTTTGCCCAAAAATACGATAGTCGTCGAAGACAGTTTCACGACGGAATTAAACGATGAATTGGAAGCGTTTTTTGAGAAGAACCCTGGGAAGGGGCTGTTGCGAATAGATTTGGGATTGAGAAGAAGGTTTTTTGCTAAGACATGGTGCTATATGTGAATTTCAATTTGTTCTTCATTCTTTTATTTTTTCTAATTTTCTTTTTTTTTGTATATTTTTCTTTGATTTACTTTCTCTTTGTATATGTTGTTATGGTTGATTTTGGACAGAGTTAAGGTTAGACTTGTGTTGTCTTTGTTGTAGTAAGAAAAGAAAGTGTTAAGCCAATGGTGTAATGGAGGTGGGAAGAGTGTTGAAGGTGAAGAGTAAATAACAGAGACAGAAAATGAAAAGAGAAGACACTACGGCTCTCTTTCTCTCTTCTTTGTTCTTCCTTTGTTTTTTTTAATTTTTTTTAATTTTTGAAGAACATATACATGAGTTCTTTCTTTTTAATTTTTTTTAATTTATGTTGTTGCTAATTTTGTGGATGTTGTTGTTGTTGGATTGATGATTTATTTTGTGGTTAGATTTATGTGTAATTATGGTGATGATGATGAGATTTGTTGTTATGGTGGTTCATGGTGATGATGATGAGGCAGTGGTGAAGATAAAGAGAGTTCTTTATTTTTGTTCAAGGGTAAAATTGTCAAAAAATATTGTTTATGAAACAAAAGGGTAATTTTATAACGTTGAGGATGATTCTAATAATAAAAAAAGTCGAGGACAATTTTGATTTTTACTCCAGACCTTAGAAACGAAAAAGTACTTAACCCAAATATAAATGATACTAATTGATCTAAATTGATTCTAATTATTCTCTAATAATTGTAGTTTTAATTTAGTTTATAAAAAAATTGAATATAAACAAATCTTTCTAAACATATGTAGTATTGATGTATGAGTAAAAATATTTAATTTTAACTAAGAATTAAATTTTGGATGATTTTTTAATTAACGTTAATTAATTTTTTAATTTTAGATTTGAAAATTTAAATAAAAATATTATGTATATACAAAGGATAATAATTAAATTAACCATAATATATTTTATAAATACATGTGCTATTTTATTTTTTAATATATTTTATAAATTAACATATATTTTATATAAGCGGGGCGAGTGGCGGCCTCGACCCCCCAACTTTTTTTAATAGTAATAAGTTATTATGTATAATTTAATTTTTTTAAAAATTATTTAGTTATATTGAAAAGAAAATTATTGAAAAATGTGACACAAATTCTATTATTGGTGAATTTTATAATACGAAGATTCGACCACTTCATTAATAAAAAGTATACACATATTTTTTTACTTTAAAATATATTCTCTGTCGGTATATTTTTGTAATACATCTTATATTATATAATTTTTTTACATAATTTTTAATATTATAGGTGTTTTTGGTTCCTCATAATATCATTTCTGGATCCATCCCTGTATATAAATAACTGATTTGTTAATAATTTTTTATATTAATATAATTAATTTTAAATTTTAAATTTTAAATTTTAGTACTAAATTTTAAATTTAAAAAATTGATTTCTTATATTTATTCTTTAACTAATTATTATTGTTTAAAAGTCTTATATACTATTATATAATTTTGTTGAGTAAAGATAAATTAACATGAAGCTTGGAAATATATTTTTTAAATTTTAATAATTAGAAAAGAATAAGATATCTAATTATATTTCTTTTGAAAACGTGAGAAAAACAAAACAAAGGTGACGTAAGGCGTTAGCAAAATTTTCTTGGTGTGAGCTGGCACAACAACCTAAACGGTTGTGCTTGTTCGACCCTTCCCTTTCTCTCTACGTGTTTCTGTTAATCTGTTCAGTTTGACTTTCACCGCCTATATAAAAAATTAAAAACCGATGTATTAGAAAATTTTTTGGTATTTATAGTCATTAAATAGTTATTAATAATGATTTAAATAGTATAAAATTGGTGTAAAATTTTATTTAATGGTTCATTTTTTTTTGTTGGTTATATGCTGATCAAAATTTAATAAAATTGCTGATTCTAATTTTTTTTTTTAGTTTTAGTTTGGTTTAAAATCTAACAAAATTTGTTTTTTAGTTAGTGTCTATTTTCTTAAATCGCTCTTTTATATATATAAGATAATATACATAAAAATATATTTGTTATAATTTTTGAAAATTTATCTTGTACTATTGCATAAGAGAAAAACAAAACAATAGACAAAATATATTTAGAAGATAAAATAAATACTTATAATTTGAGTTATTTATTATGAAAAAAGAATGAGTAATTTTATTTATTTATCTATTTAATTTGATAAATTTTAGATCACTTTTTTTAAATTTGGTCGTTAACATTGTATGTAAACTACTTAAAACTAATATTTTTTATATTAAAACTTTATTTTTTTATATAAATCAGTTTAAACTAATACGCCATATTATAAACTGATAAACTAATTGTAGAAAAATAGTTTGATGCAATTTATAAATTATTTAAAATAATTTGTTGTGATTTTAATTTAATTTATAAAAAAACTGAACTATAAACAAATCTTTCTAAGCATATGCAATATTGATCTATCAGTCGAATATTTAATTTTAACTAAGAATTAAATTTTGGATGAATTTTTAATTAATGTTAAATAATTTTTAATTTTAAAATTTAAATAAAAATATATTTAAAATCATCCTTAACGTTTTTTTTTTCGTATTAAAATCGTCCTTTTAAAAATCGCCCTAACGTTGAAGAACTCTACCGTAATGACAATTCGTTTTGCACATTGTAAAAATACCATTTCGTTCAACAAAAATGCTACACACACGCACTAAAAATCAACTACATAAATAACTCATTAATTTACACATGACCGGATTTTATATAAATATAACTCATTAATTTATATGTTCTTTTACAGTGTTTGGTTCAAACGAAAATAAGGGGAAGGAAAATACAGGGAAAGAAAACGGGTGGAAAATCAAGTTTTCTATTGTTTGGTTTATCAAAGAAAACGAAGAGGAAAAGAAAAAAGTGGAGTGGGGTCCACGAAAAAATTTTCTCTTTGGCTGGGAGATGAAAACTAACAAGAAAGAGAAAATAGTGATATAATTACAAATTTACCCTCTATTTAATAAAAAGATCAAAATATTTTATTTCATTTTTTTTACATTTGAAAATCATCTCTTGTACTCTTCTTAATTTTACAGCACTATCAAATTTCATTTTTTTTAAATATAATTTAAGAGATTAATAATATAATTTATGAATAATTATTTACTTGTAAAATTATTTACTTGTAAAATTAATATATTATAATTTATATATAATATAAGTAAGGATATTAATGTAATTTTATTCTAACATAATTTTCTTTCTTCTCACTTTTCTTTCAATCCAAACAAAAAAAAAATTTCTCTCTATTTTCTTTCCATCTATTTTCTCTTAATCCAAACAACATACAAATAACTCTATTTTTCTTTCAATTTTCTTTCCTTTCATTTTCTTTCCTCTTATTTTCTTTCCTTCTATTTTCCTTCTTATATCTCAACAAAGCCTTAAAGATATGAAAAAAATAAAAGAACTAAAGAAAGATGACGTAAGATAATAACACAATCTTCTTGGTGTGAACTGGCCCAACAACCTAAATGGTTGCACTTTTTCGACCCTTCCCTTTCTATATCCGTCATCCCCATCTCTCCGCTTCTGTTCAGTTTGACTTTCACCGCCTATAAAAACGAAGTTACATACCTCCGCACTATTCGTCATTCATAATCATCATATCTTCTTTCTATTATTTCGTTTCTCTTTTCTTCACTTTTTTTTTTCTCTCAATCCAGAATCGCAGCCATGTCTCAGGTGACCTCTCCCTACAGCTTTGTTTATTTACTTTTGGATTGGCTTGTTTACTTGTTTTGATTTGCCGATTTGTTGATCAAGTTGTTTGGAACGGATAGAAACCCTAATTTTGGAAGTAAAAAAATTTGAACTTGTAGTAACATGTATGGATTTCTGTTAATTCTAATGGGTTTGCAGATGAATTATGTTCTGATCATTGCTACATGTATCTTCATCTATTCAATTTCTTTGCTTCTCAAATATTTTAGTATTTTGACTTGTTCAGCTGTCATGAGGATTAGGCCGTTTTTATGATTCTTTGGTATACTCTAGAATAGCTGAAACATGTGAAAACAATGATTGGTCCTTCCTTGTTTGTTTTAGAGTGTTTAGGATTTTTTTATTGTACGGTTTTTGTGAGGTTTTACAAGGTATGCAGGCCATAGAGGATCTATCTGATGGTGATCTCAAAATTGTTTTGCAATTGCAATAAACTTTTATTAAAAGCTTTTATAAGTTTGCTTTCTCTAGATATGAATCTGCATGGTTAATTCCTTTTGTTCATGTCAAACTCTAAAATCTTCGCATTTAATACATGTTAGATACACCGTACACGAGATTGTCACTGTAATTCACGTTCAACAGTAATGATAAACAGAAGATGATTGTAATTTGCTGTCATGATTCTTGATGGTCAATAATTGTTGTTTGTTGTTTATGACTTTGTCTGATTCCTTGGTTTTGCTCTCCACATCCTTTTAGAATTGATTTTTCTGTAATTTTCTTAGTTCGACGTAATGTCTGGTTCTTTTGTTAAAGATTTGAAGATATTACTTTTTTTTTTCTTTTTGCCTAATGTAACTCTGAATATTTTCACCTTATGAATTGTAGACCGTGGTCCTCAAAGTTGGTATGACATGTGAAGGATGTGTTGGAGCAGTGAAGAGGGTTTTGGGGAAATTGGATGGTAAATTTCACCCCTTGGATTCAAAATGTCATTATATTGTTTTCAGATGACCATGATCTTAACTAATTAATGCAGTTCTTCTTTGCTAACTGATATCATCATTCCAACATGCAAACCTGAAAAGTGGTTTAGTTGTTTAATGATTTAATGTCTTACTGTAGCCACTTTAGTTAGTAGCTCTTTGCGTATTTGTCAATTTCAATCAATCATGATACGGTTTCCAATCTGGGTGAGCTGTTCTGTTTCTGAAACTTCCTTCCTGATCGTTATTTCCTTCCCTTTTGTTTGTAACTTGCTTCAATGCTGTGTTCTGTGTGGTATACGGCGTTATGTGACATGAGGTTAGTAGAATATTGAGGTCGTTTGTTATGTTAGAAGGGGAACTCTTATGAATGCTCTTCTATCTTAAAAGTTGTTTCTCTTGCTTGTTGGACTGGGTCCTGTCATCAAAGAAACCATATGCAACAATATACTATATTACTATCAACTTCTCTAACCAAATTTTACTAATTTAGTTATAATATTCTTGTTTCCAATTTTTACTTTTAATTTGTTGTTATGGGAATTTCTTGCTCTATTACAACTGGAATCTCTTTAATTTTAAAGTTCTCAGAGATTGCGAGTTCACTATACTTAATTATTTAGTGTGTTTTGTCTATTAAGAGAGAATGTATCTTTGCGTATCTTCACCTAAATAGTTTTGTTTTGAGTCTGGTTGTTTCTAATTTAGATATCCAATATGCTATGTATTTTCAAAATTGGCTATAATCATTTAATGCTGCATGCTTGTATTTGCGCGTGTGGATCGAAGGAAATAATCTAAGTCCTTTCAAGCCAATTAGTTTCTCCATTATTTTTATTCCATGATAAAACGAACATGACAGAAGCAACTGAGCTGAGACGGAATCTTAATATTGTTTGAAGTGGTTGCAAAGAGAATTTTATATGCGAAATGTTTTATGTATTCATATAGCCTCGTGCACTGATGCAACATACATCTTTCCACCATTAGATGGGGTGTGGTGCTCATCTCGTGTAGATCTCACACTCCATTTAATGGAGGACAGGTCTATGTTGTCTCGATATACAAGGCAATAGTGGTGTATATTGACGAACATATTTTAGTCTTGCAAATTCGAACTATCATAATACTGCTGACATTTGCAGGTGTGGAATCATATGACGTTGACTTGAAGGAACAGAAGGTGGTAGTGAAAGGAAACGTTGAACCAGAAAAAGTTCTGCAAACGGTTTCCAAGACTGGGAAGAAGACTACTTTCTGGGATGCTGAAAAACCAGCTCAGTAATTGTTGCCTAAAATAATTTGGTTCTGTAGACATTGCTCTGTGAATCAGATACTACTTTATGGATCTTGCAAGAACTATATAACATGTATTCAATATTTATCTGAGTAAGCTGTAATAAACTCTTGGTACAAAACTATTATTTACAGTTGCGAATTGTGATATTTTATTAGTGTCGTTTATTGAGATATTTAATTTCCCTTGTTCACTCGTCCTTGTTCATACTCAGTCGCATCATTTTCTTTTCCTCCATTTTAACCTAACTCGTTATCCGCTTATCTTTAGAACCGAGCCAATACAAACGACAAGAAACTCTTCATAAAAGCATGGCAGATTAAGCATGAAGTGAGTAGTTTAGATGGCTCACACGGTATGCCAATGAATTGACATGCTTCGTGAAAGCATTCATGCCCAAGAGGCCAAGAGCAATATGGATTTCAAAGATTTATATATTCCCCAAAGGTCAAAACATCCACTAAAAAGATAAAAGAAAATAAATCATAAAAAATTGCCTCGAAAGAATCAATCCAAAATTGATGAGTTAGAAAACTCCAAAATTAATTTGATTATCAAACATTATTAAAATACTTAATTATAAAATTATTAATTTAAATTTTATTCACATGTATTGATTAATAATTTTGTTATTATGTAGATTATGGATATTGCGCATAAAAGCAAATTAAAGCTCAATTGTGCTAAAAAAATACATTCAGTCTTGTTATATTAATTATTGTTGTGTTTGTTGGGCTAGGAAAAACAAACTTGAAATTCAACAGAGTGGATGGTCCGAAATCAAAGAAAAGGAAATGGGGCACAATATTTTCTCTACTCATTTAACATGATGAAATCTATTTCTTTAATTATATTGCTGCATGCTTTCAATGGAACCCATTTTTATCTTTTGGTGGATTTTAAATTTATTCAATTTACATTAATTGCATTGGAACCATGAGAGAGAAATAACAATTGATTTAATTGCCATCATTAATGACACATGCTACTAAGCAAAAGGGAAGAGGAAAACTTAATTCATTTCATTCTCTTTTTTAGTTCCATTAAAAGTCTTTCAAAATTTTCTCTCTTCTCTCTGTACTTTCTCTTCACTTTTGGTCACTTCACAAGAAATATGAAAAAAAGCATAAGCTATCAAAAGAAGGTAGATAAAGCTAGTTGCAAGCAAGAAGCCATTGTGATGACATCAAGAAAAAGAAAATCAAAAGTATGGTGTGGCTGAGATCTTTGACACAAAAGGTAAGATGTGGTGAAGTAATTTTAAGTTCTCCATACCAAAAAATGAAAGAGATCCACTTCGGTCAGAGGAAGAGGATCTCTTGGAAGCATGGCTCGTCTCTACTTTTGATCAACCACCACAGGAGGTAGCTACTGTAGCTACGTGGAGGAAGATGCAGAAGATTAGAGCAGGAGGAGTTGTTACGCATCAATGATTCATCACGGGCTAGGAATCCTTCTTGAAGTACAAGTCAAGATGGAAGGCCCGGATTGATGAGGATTGGTGAGAAGGGAAGACACAGAGGTAATTGCATGTTGGGTTTTACATTCGGTTTCCTCTCCTCTCTCTCTGGCCGAACCGATTTTTGCTTGAAGAAGAAGAAGTTTAGCTCGGTTCAAGAGTTTCAACCTTGGAGGCTTCCCCTTCTATAAATAAGGGAGAACAGCCAGGGCTTGAAGCAAGGAAAAGAGTGAAAAACATAGTGTTCTTATAGCTACCCAAGCTAACAGAAGTTCTTCTCCTTCAATATTTTTCATTTTGTATTTTTCTATTTAGTTTTGTCTGTCTTGAGTCTTATAAAAAAAGGCAAACAGTGAGGTTTGTATGAAAAAGTCATAGAGCAGAAACAGGCAGAGTATACAAAATTAAAAGAAAAAAGTCATAGATGTTCTTAGAAGTCCTTTGTACATCTGTGTTGTGTTTCATGATTATGTGGGAATTCCCTTGCAAGTTGGGTTAGCACTTAGCAGTTGAAAGCTTGGTAGGTGACCAAGTCAAGTTCAAGATTGGGGATAGATTATGGACTTGTCCCGGATAGGAAGGGTAGTTCCTAGGGAGAATTGGTGTATGTAATCATGATGATTATAGTGAAATTCTATCATTGTTGTGATGGAGACTGGATGTAGGCTGCATTGCACTTGGCAGCTGAACCAGGATACTTCGTAGTGTGATTCTCTCTCTCTTCTACTCCATTTCTATTTCTGCTACATAGGAGATAAAACTGAAAAATATTTCTTGCCTGGTTACGTGATAAAAAGAAAAAGTCTCGTGGCTAGGTATGAGACAAAAAGCAAAAAGTCTCCAGAAGTTATTTCAAAGGCCAGCAAGCGTTACTAAGAAAAAAAAGGGGCTAAGATTCAACCTCCTTCACCCCTTCTCTTAGCCACTGATAACCATCAATTGGTATCAGAGCTTGGTCTCAACGAGATCAAGTTTTGTAGCTTGGAGAAAAGATCCAGATGGCAGAGAACAGTGGCTCAAACATAGTCTCCTACAATCTGACAGAAGGGCAGTTAAGCAACAGATCTCCTCTCTTCAATGGGAAGAACTACACTTATTGGAAGGAAAGAATGAAGATCTTTGTGCAAGAAGTAGATTACAGACTCTGGAAGATCATCCTGGAGAGTCCTCAATTTCCAACCACATTAAGTGTTGAAGGAGTGGTTTCTCTCAAAGCCGAAACCAGTTATACAGAAGAAGACAGAAAAATGGTGAAGCTCAAGGAAAGAAGCAAGGGAAGAAGCTCAAGGAAACAAAAGAAAGATTTTAGCAAGGTGATATGCTACAACTGCAAAGAGACTGGGCATTTCAAATCCAATTGCCCTAAGTTGAAGAAGGAGGAGAAGCCAAAGAAGGGAAAGAAGAAAGGACTGATGGCTTCTTGGGAGGACTTGGAGAACGACTCAGAAGATGATGAAGAATCAGAAATCAAGTCCCAACCATGTCTCATTGCAGATCACATTGAACAGGTAGTATTTCATAACCCTGATACTGAAGATCTTCATCTTATGATTGATCATCTTTTTGAAAAAATTAGATGCTTCTTGCTTGATAACCAAGATCTTGAATCACAAATCACCATTCTTAAAGCTGAAAATGGTTTTCTCAAAGATAAATTAAGGGAGGCTGAAACTACTGTTGAACTTGTTGAAGAAAACAAGCAGTTAAAAGCTCAACTTAAAAGCTGTGAATTCCACCATTCTGTGATTGCAAATCTGAATTACTTTGAAGAAAATGATTGGCTGCATAAAGAGATAAGAAGGCTTAAAGAAGACTTACCCAACTTTACTCAAAGTTCTGAAAATTTAAACCAAATCTTGGCTAGTCAAAAACCTCTTTATGATAAATCTGGTTTGGATTTTCATAAAACTTTGAAATCTGTTGAGAAATCTTCTTTTGTAAACATTGGCCTCATCTTCTAATGATACAAGATTTCAAAACCCAACAAGCTTTAGCAAAACAGCAACTCCAAGATTTTGTAGATTATGTAACCGGAATGGCCACTTTCCCATTCAATGTTTCTTTGGTGAAAGAATGATTGGTAACAAAGTTTGAAAAATTATTTTTGACTACAATGGATTGGGACAAAGAAGATGGTTTAACGTGAAAGGATCCAAGAAGATTTGGATACTTAAAGTCACTTGAGCTCATTTTGTGGGTGTGCTTAGTATCCAAGCGGAAGGACAATATGTGGTACATGGACAGCAGATGCTCTAGGCATATGATCAGAAAGGCAACCTTTTTCATTAAGCTTGATGAGTATGATGGAGGATTTGTCACTTTCGGTGATAATGGTAAAGGAAAAATAGTGGCCATTGGAAAAGTTGATGATACAGATTATGAAGATGCTGTCAACAAGCAAGTGAAGAAAATCCAAATCTGTCCCAATTGAAGAATCTGTCCGCCCAAATTTATCTCATTAGGATGGAGGAGACATTTCTGTTTTGTCTCCTAAGTCAGTAAGAGAATCTGGAACAGAACAATCTACTGAAGCTCATCAAAGCTCAACCTTACTCCGAAAACTAAGAGAGTGGAAGTCTATGACGGGTTATCCTCATGATTTCATCATAGGTGACCCTTCCCAAGGAGTAACCATAAGATCTTCATCTAAAAAGCAAGCCGAGCCAAGCAATGTGGCTTTTTTGTCCCAAATGGAGCCTCACAATGTGAAGCAAGCACTTGAAGACCCCTCTTGAGTCAAAGCCATGGAAGAGGAGCTTGCTCAATTTGAAAAGAATGAGGTTTGGACACTTGTACCTAATCCGAATGGTAAAAAGGTAATGGGTACTAAGTGGATTTTTAAAAATAAATTGGGTGAGGATGGGAGTGTTGTTCGTAACAAGGCTAGATTAGTGGCCCAAGGTTACAATCAAGAAGAGGGTATAGATTTTGATGAGTCTTTTGCCCCGGTAGCAAGAATGGAAGCGATTAGGTTGCTTCTTGCCTATGCTGCTCACAAGGGGTTTAAAATGTTCCAAATGGATGTCAAATGTGCTTTCCTTAATGGGTTTATAGATAGAGAAGTATTTGTAGCTCAACCCTCCGATTTTGAAATAAAGGAATTTTCAAATCATGTTTTTAAGCTTTCTAAGGCTCTTTATGGCCTAAGGCAAGCTCCAAGAGCTTGGTATGAAAGGCTTAGTGCCTTCTTATTGGAAAATCAATTTCAAAGGAAAACCACCGATACAACTTTATTTATAAAAGTATCAAATGATGCTATTCTTCTCGTTCAAGTTTATGTGGATGACATAGTGTTTGGATCGACCAATAAATCCTTATGTGAAGAGTTTGGAAAACTCATGACTAGTGAGTTTGAAATGAGTTTAATGGGAGAACTAACATTCTTTCTTGGTCTTCAAATTAAACAAACTCCTAGTGGCATTTTCATTCACCAAGGAAAATATGCTAAAGAGTTAATCAAGAAATTTGGCCTAGAAAATTCCAAACCAATGGGAACACCAATGCATCCAAATACTAAACTTGAAAAAGATGAAAACGATAAAGATATGGATGAAACACGGTATAGCGGAATGATTGGCTCACTCATGTATCTTGCCTCCTCTAGACCAAACATAGTTCAAAGTGTGGGTGTGTGCTCAAGATTTCAATCTCACCCTAAAGAATTCCATCTTTCAGCCGTAAAAAGAATCATAAGATACATTAAGGAAACTTGTAATTACGGCTTGTGGTATCCTAGAACTAATAATTTTGGTGAAGTAAGGTTTTGTGATGCAGATTATGCGGGAGATCGGGTGGATAGAAAGAGCACCTCCGGAATGTGTTGCTTCCTTGGAAGCTCACTTAACATGTGGTCAAGCAAGAAACAAGCCACAGTTGTTCTATCCACAGCCAAAGCTGAATATATTTCTGCCTCTTCTTGTTGTTCACAATTAATTTGGTTGAAAACTCAGTTGGAAGATTACAAATTAAAAATCAATAGCATACCCTTATTTTGTGACAACATGAGTGCAATAAATATTTCCAAAAATCCTGTTTTGTACTCTAGGACCAAGCACATTGAAGTGAGATATCATTTTATTAGAGAACATGTACAAAAGGAAACCATTGATATTCAATTTGTAAAATTCGAAGAACAACTTGCAGACATTTTTACTAAACCCTTGTGTGAAGACAGATTCTGTACTCTGAGAAACAATTTGGGAATGTTAGAATTAAAGTCTGTTGATAATTTGTGAATTTTCTGATTCTGTGTGATTTTGTCTCGTAGGTAGGGAGGAGACAAATTTGAGGACATGATGAACTGGCATTGATACAGGGGGAGACTCATTCTGTTTTTAGTGATCATGGGTCCAACCAAATCTTCTTTGACCATCCATAACTCTGTCCCGTTTCCTTTTGATCCTCAATTTTTTTAATCATACTTTTTGGAAGTTGTCATATCAAATCTTGTAGGAAGTTGTTGTCAAATCAAAATCTTTTTCCTTCCCTCATCCCTTGATTCTAGGAGCTAACCTTTCAGTTTTTAATTTTAAAATCTTTCCTTGTTGATAACCGCACCAATTAATGGTCCATTACTCATTTAACCCCCTCTCTCTACTCAGCATTAAATGCTCAATAACCTCCCACTTCTCTCCAATCTCTTCGGCCTCTCTTCATCTTCCCCCTCCATTGTCCATTTTCATAACATGAAAAAGAAGGTGGCTCCCAAGAGAAGTAGCCGAACTCCCCTCTCCAAAAATCCTCCATTTACTTCCACTCCCCAATCATATACTCACATACTTACATTCACTCTACCTCTTCTTCATCTTCTTCATTCTCTTCCAAGCAAACCGAAACCATGAGAAAAAAGGTTATTCAACCAAGGTCCTCATCTCGCAAGAAAGGAAAGGAAAATGAACTTGTGATCAAAGAGGAAGAGGTATCACAATCATCTCTACTTCATTCACCACCAAGAAAATTAACTCCTCAGGCTGCTGGGCTCAGTGCACAGCGTGCAAAAGGTTACATTCTTCGTAACACCAGGGAACCACCAAATTTGGAATCACTTGATTTCAAAAATAAGTACAATAAAGGTCACTCACACTTTGACCCAGGAAGATTTAACTCGTGTGCTTCATATGAGTTCCATAATGAAGTCCTAAAGAAGCGTCACTTGTGTGCAACCCACTTAGTGAACTTGGAATCCCTTGCTGCAAAAGGAATCAACTTTGTCACTCTCTTTGAAAATCTGAAATGGACTCCCTTGTTCAGCATTCAGAAACCTATGTATCCTGCCCTGGTTCGCGAGTTCTATGCGAACATGAGGTTTATTGATGGCACAATTCATTCATATGTCAAGCGGGTTCACATGTCCCTGAACAGAGAAACAATCAGTGCTGCCTTGGGATATGTTGATGAAGGAGCAGCCACTTATATGACGAGAAAATGGGATTCACAGGTTGGGGTCACATATCAGATAGCTCTGAACTAAACCTGCGAGAACTTCTTTGGTCTGGATGGCACGGTTCTAACCCACAAGGCTCTTGGTCCTGAAAGAGCACTGCTGCACTGGATCATGAACCACATTCTAATGCCTCAGAGTGGTTCATATCACAGGGTAATTATTTCTGATACTTTAGTGCTTTTTGCTATTATCACTTCTTCTCCTATCTCTTTTGCATATCTCATGGTGAGACATATGTGAGAGTGTGTTAAAAGCGACAAAAAGGCTAATCTTCCTTATGAAATTTTTCTTACATGCATCTTCGAATATTTCAATGTTGATTTAACTAATGTGGATGTAGAAAATAAAGTTTCCATGATCAAAGGACGAGGCGTTACTGGATCCGTAAAAAGTACCAAAGGAAAATGCTCCATGCCCTCTGAACCATCTGAGAGTGATCTTGAGAGTCGTCCTAACGAGCCAGCAAAGGTGGCAGAATTCATCAAAGAAGTTCTCACTGAATTCTCTAATATGTCAAAACTAATGGTACAATCTTACAAAGCTGCTCAAAAGTAAGCATATGAGAATAAAAAAGCCTGGACTAAATGCAAAGAAAGAGTGAATCTGATGATTCAGAATCTTGAACAAGAAATTGGGGCTGCAAATGAGGATGATGCATCTGCTCTGAGTATAACCTGTCTGATGATTGATCTATTTGTCACTTGTTGAACTCTGGTTATGTTTTATTATTTTGGTATTTTGTATGCTGTTGGATACTCTAGACCATTGTTATTGTGTTAAACTCTTGAATATTCTGGTTCTGGTTCTATTTATTTGCATACCATTGTCTTTTGTTATTTTTCAGGTTCACTATTGATGACAAAAGGGGGAGGAAAAGCTGGAAAAATTGAAGAAAATAGGGGGCTGCAATCATTTTGATTCATGATCACCCCTGTGCATAAGTTCTATGTTCCAATAGTCATGCTTTATGATTTATAATCAGATATGTTGAATTGTTTGCTGTATTGGAACTTAGTTAGGCTTTGATAATTCCCATGTGCTCTGATATGTTGGATACTTTTGTTTGATTGACAATTTTAGCTATGTTGAATGATTGCTAAAATCTGATAATTTTTTGCTCTAATATGATTGCTGGAAAATGGTGTCTATTTGATCAAATAATTTTGCAGTAAACCTTTTGGGAATTATATAATATATTTTTTTGGTTACTATGTACTCCGTACTCAAGCATTTTGTTTGTTATTGAGCAGAAAATTATTGATATAATAACAAATTAGTTTTGCTTATCACTTCACTTTTGTTCATATATAAAGCTGTTCAACATTTCAAAATTCCATATGTTGAATACATGGTGGCTCTAGGCTTGATAATAATGTTACAGATAAAAGCTTCCTTAATTGAATGGTTCATATTAAGGGGGAGCTATGTAACAGTTGAAAAGGGGGAGGAATCCTAATCTTCAAAGGGAATACCCTTAATCCTTACTCTTTCCATTTCAATTTAATAATGTTTGTCATCAAGGAGGGATTAATGAGTTGGAAAACTCCAAAATTAATTTGATGATGATCAAACATTATTAAAATAATTAATTACAAAATTATTAATTTAAATTTTATTCACATGTATTGATTAATAATTTTGTTATTATGCAGATTATGGATATTGGGCATAAAAGTAAATCAAAACCCAATTGTGCTAAGAAAATACATTCAGCCTTGTGCAAAATTGTTATATTAAGTGGTTGAATTATTGTTGTGTTTGTTGGGCCAGGAAAAACAAACTTGAAGCCCAACAGAGTGGCTAGTCCGAAATCAAAGAAAAGAAAATGGGGCACAATATTTTCTCTACTCATTTAACATGATGAAATCCATTTCCTTAATTATATTGCTGCATGCTTTCAACGGATCTTACTTTCATCTTTTGGTGGATTTCAAATTTATTCAACTTACATTAATTGCATTGGAACCATGAGAGAGAAATAGCAATTGATTTGATTTCCATCATTAATGACACACGCTACAAAGCAAAAGGTAAGCGGAAAACTTAATTCATTTCATTCTCTTTCTTAGTTTCATTAAAAGTCTTTCAAATTTTTCTCTCTTCTCTCTCTACTTTCTCTATCAGAAGAAGGTAGATGAAGCTAGTTGCAAGCAAGAAGCCATTGTGATGATGGCATCAAGAAAAAGAAAATCAAAAGTATGGTGTGGCTGAGATCTTTGCCACAAAAGGTAAGAAGTGGTGAAGTAATCTTAAGCTCTCCATACCCAAAAATGGAAGATATCCACTTCGGTTAGAGGAAGAAGATCCCTTGGAAGCATGACTCGTCTCTACTTTTGATCAACCACCACAGGAGGTAGCTGATGCGTGAGCATCTTTCCTATCTTTTCCTAGTGAATTTGCATCTAATTTGTTGAGTTTAATTAAGAATTAAATATATTTTAGCCACTATGGATGCTATTTTGAGTTCTGTGCAATTTTATTTATTTTAGGTAGCATTCGGCTGGATTTGATGAAGTTTTCTGCAGCACAAGAATCAAAAGAGATGGCTGCGAGGAGCGACGCGTACGCATGACTGACGCGTACGCGTGATTTGGAGCTTTCCACGGCGACGCGTGCGCGTGATTTGAAGATTTGCTCAGCGATGTGTACGCATGACCGACGCGTCAGCCACGCGTGACATGCGCCACGTGCAGAGAAAGCAGAAAACGCTAGGAGGTGATTTCTGGGCCCCATTTTAGCACCCAAGTTAGGCGCAGATCCAGTAAAGCCAAGTGGTCCCTACGTTACAAGACGCGGAGTAGTTAATTAATTATGATTTAAATTCAAATTTGAATTTGAAAATAGAAAAAGATATTATCTTAATTTTAGATATTAGATTTTAAATTAATTAGGATTAGTTATAAAAAGAAGAGACTTCTCTTCTATTGAGTAGGTTCCACAAGGGGGATTCCATTAGGGAATTCTATACAAATTTACATTCCACATTCCATGAGCAACTAATCCTCCATTGTTAAGGTTAGAAGCTCTGTCTATTTGTATGGATTGATTTTATTGCTTTTTCTATTTTAATTTATGCATGGATTTATAATTTAAGAATTGTTTTCGCTCTTTATTTTATGAATTTGGGTGGAACGGAAGTATGACCCTATTTCTATTTGAGTTCTTGTATAACTTGAAAAAGCTCTATAATTGAACAACAGCTTGAAAATAAATTCTCCTGAATTTTAATTATCTGAATTTAACAGGATACGTGACATATAATCCTTTTATTTCTTGGGTAATTAGAGTTTTTGTGGCATATAAACTAGAAATTGATTATCACCCTCTAATTGAAATTAATTGACCAAGGAATTGACAGTTAATAAATTTTAGAGGAGACTAGGAAGGTCTAAGGAATTAGGGTCTAGTCACATACAGTTTGCCATAAATTAAATCCTACATAATTAAAATAGTTAGTAAGAAAAGTAAATTCGGAAAAATAGATAACTCTGAAGCCTTAACTGCTTTCTCAATATTTTATTCCCAACTTATTTATCTGCCTATCTTTAATATTCCAAATTTACTGTTAATGCTTTTGAACTTCCAAACACTATTTTCTGTTTGTCTAACTAAGCCTATCAAACACTATTGTTGCTTAATCCATCAATCCTCGTGGAATCGACTCTTACTCACGTAATGTATTACTTGGTACGACCTGGTGCACTTGCCGGTTAGTTTGTGGATTGTAAAAATACCGCATCAGTAGCTACTGTAGCTACGTGGAGGAAGAGGCAGAAGATTAGAGCAGGAGGAGCTGTCACGCATCAAGGATTCATCAAGGGCTAGGAATCCTTCTTGAAGTGCAAGTCAAGATGGAAGGCCCAGATTGATGAGGATTGGTGAGAAGGGAAGACACAGAGGTAATTGCATGTTGGTTTTACATTCGGTTTTCTCTCCTCTCTCTCTGGCCGAACCGGTTTTTGCTTAAAGAAGAAGAAGTTTAGCTCGGTTCAAGAGTTTCAACCTTGGAGGCTTCTCCTTCTATAAATAAGGGAGAACAGCCAGGGCTTGACGCAAGGAAAAGAGTGAAAAGCACAGTGTTCTTATAGCTACCCAAAGTTCTTCTCCTTCAATGTTTTTCATTTTGTATTTTTCTATTTAGTTTTGTCTATTTTGAGTCTCATGGAAAAAGGCAAATAGTGAGGTTTGTATGAAAAAGCCATAGAGTGGAAAAAGACAAAGTATACAAAATTAAAAGAAAAAAAGCCATAGATGTCCTTAGAGGTCCTTTGTACATCTGTGTTGTGTTTCATGATTCTGTGAAAATCCCCTTACAAGTTGGGTTAACACTTAGCAGTTGAAAGCTTGGTAGGTGACCAAGTCAAGTTCAGGATTGGGGATAAATTCTGGACTTGTCCCGGATAGGAAGGGTAGTTCTTAGGGAGAATTGGTATATGTAATCATGATGATTATAATGAAATTCTATCATTGTTGTAACGGAGACTGGATGTAGGCTGCATTGCACTTGGCAGCTGAACCAGGATACTTCGTGGTGTGATTCTCTCTCTCTCTTCTACTTCATTTCTGTTTCTGCTGCATAAGCGATAAAACTGAAAAATATCTTTTGCTTGGTTACAAGATAAAAAGAAAAAGTCTCATAGGTACCACGAGACAAAAAACAAAAAGTTTCTAAAAGTTATTTCAAAGGCCAGCAAACGTTACTAAAAAAAGGGCACGACTAAGATTCAACCCCCTTCTTTTAGCCACTGATAACCATAAAAAATAATTTTGATAAATTTTTGCTTAGCTTAGGATCACGTGATGATTTTTTACAACTTTTTTGTAATATAGTTGAGAAAAATATTTTCAAAACGAGTAAAGATCTAATCTAGTTTTTGTCTATTTTTATGAAAGACCATGCAATTCCTTACTAAAGAAAAGGACACTTGCTCAAAAAATTGATTTTGTGGAGATGGATTTACTTGTAATGAATAAGAGTCACATTGTCTTTACGGAGGAGAAAATATAAATTATTCTATTGTATTTTCACTTACCAATAATGCCATTTTAAGCTGCCATTATCCAAAAAAACACAAATCATTATACTAGTTAATTATAGGTAATTTTATGTCGCTGCCAAGTATAATTAATCAGCATATAGATAATCCTATTTTCTTTTGGGTCCAATATTTTACTATCAGGTAAGATTTATTCTGAAAAAAAATAAGAGAATTATAATATGGCAAATAAAGGACCTCAGTGAAATGAGGCTCAGTTGCCTTGTTCATTTGTTTTGCACCAAAACCGCGAAAATAGCACTCTCTCTGTTTCGGCATTTTTGTCCACCTGACGAGACTGAGAGAAATCACCAACAGAAGAAAATCTGAACCCTCAGAATCTATCTTCACGAAGAAGAAAATTCCCATGTGATCAATCATGAAAAGCTCCCCTTTTTGCCACCGAATTCTTGCCACGGACATCCATGGCGGATTTCGTCATTTCACCAGCTTCGTGCTTTCTGCGTCGTTCCTTCTGAGATTTCGTCGCTGACCCATTTCCGTACGCATTCTCTTCTTTCATGGGCTCCCATAAAAATGAAAAATCGTTTTCTTATTTTCTTTTGTGGCCATCTCTGATTAGATATTTTTTGTTTGGTTTTGTTCCTTGTTAACATGGGGAATTGCACTGTTGATAATATGTTTTGCATGTTAGAATGAGGATGTGTGATTTATAACACTTCTAGAGCCTTGCTTGGTGTAAGTTTTAATATGGAAAGAAAATATTGATTTTCTGTTTGATGACCAATTAAAGGCATTGATATTATGTCAGTAACTAACTCTTCTGAGTTGTTAAAACCTTTATTTGGTGTTTAGTAACACTTATTAATGCGTAGTATATGTAAATACTTGTATATGTAACATGTGTATATGTATACTGTATGTTAGTATGTTTGTGTATATGCATAAAATATTGTTGTCTTAAACTTATTAAATTTGTAATTGTTCTTTTTAATAAAATTCTCATATTTACATGTTGTTCTATATTATATTTAATACTCATATATGTATTTGTCCAGAATAGGTTCTAACAAGTAGTGTGTTTCCAGGTTTCAGGGAATTGATTTAAGTGTGACAATGGCTACAAAAACAAAAACGAAAGCTAATGCGGAGATTGGTGATGAAGGAGAGGACTTGGTTTTGGCAACAATGGTTGCCAATGGAGATGATATTAGTCCTCTTGTCCGGCATGCCTTCGAAATGGGGAGGCCGGAGGGCCTCCTTCGCCAACTGAATTATGTGGTGAAGAAGAAAGAAGCAGAAATAGAAGACATGTGCAAGACACACTATGAAGAATTCATCAAGGCTGTTGACGAACTTCGTGGTGTGTTGGTGGATGCTGAAGAGCTCAAAAGCGATCTCCAAAGTGGCAATTTCAAGTTGCAGCAGGTTGGTACCAACCTTCTTGTCAACCTTGAGGAGCTTCTTGAATCCTATTCGATCAAGCAGAACGTCACAGAGGCTATAATAATGTCAAAGAACTGTATAGAAGTGTTGGAGCTTTGTGTCAAGTGCAATAGAATTCCTATCATTAAATGGCACATTGAGAAGAGAGTAAACAGTCAGGTTAACGAATGGATGGTCCACATACGGAGTTCTTGTAAAAACATTGGACAAACAGCAATCAGCCGTGCGGTTTCAGATCGTCAGAGAGACGAGGAACTGATGGAGAGGCAGAGAAAGGCAGAGGATCAAAATGTTGTGGGGGTTGAGGAGAGAGTTTACACTTTGGATGTTGATGAAGATGATGAAGATTCTGCCATGAAGTTTGACCTCACGCCTCTTTACCGTGCTTGTCACATTTATGGTTGTTTGGGGATTCTTGAGCAGTTTCATGTATACTACTTCACGAATAGATCGGCACAATTGAAATCGGATTTGGAGATATCTTCGTCACAATCTTTTGTTGAATCATATCAAACGTTTTTGGCTCAGATTGTTGGGTACTTCATAGTGGAGGATAGGGTCCTTAGGACTGGTGGGGGACTTCTGGTCCCCGATCAAGTCGATAACATGTGGGAAACTGCTATAACTAGATTGACTTTGCTGTTAAATGCCCAATTTTCCCAAATGAAATCTGCCACCAACCATCTCAAGGTTAAGGAATATGTCACTCTTCTTTCGTGGTCTCTCCTGCAATATGGTTATGATATAGAATCTCTTCTTGATGTGGTTGATAACAATCGCGACAAATTTCATCTGCTTCTTATGGCTGAATGCAGAGAACAAACAATTGAGGCTCTGAATCATGATACATACGAGCTGATGGTGATAAAAAAGGAAAGTGATTATGAGAGCAATGTTTTGTCATTTGGTCTTCAAACTACAGACATCATGCCTGCTTTCCCCTATGTTGCACCATTCTCCTCCATGGTACCCGAGATGTGTCAAATTGTGAAATCCTTCATCAAAAGTTGTGTTGATTACTTGTCTTATGGTGCGCGCGACTATTTCTTTGATGTCGTGATCAGGTACTTGAACAACTTTCTGATTGAAGTAATAAATGAAACATTACTCAATACAATCAATAGCAGCAATATCAGTGTTTCCCATGCCATGCAGATAGCTGCTAACTTTACTAGTCTGGAAAGAGCTTGTGATTTTTTCCTTAAGAATGCGGCGCAACAAAGTGGCATCCCACTCCGTTTTATTGAGAAGTCTCAAATGACTTTATCTGCGAAAGCAGTACTGCAGACTTCTAGAGACGCCACCTACATTACTCTACTCGGTTTGGTAAACGCAAAAATAGACGAGTATATGAATCTTACAGAAAGTGTTACTTTATGGACTACAGAGGAGACTAAGCAGAATGGAAATGAATACATAAGTGAATTGATCTTGTACCTTGATTCTCTTATGTCGACGGCGCAACAAGTTCTTCCTTTGGATGCCATGTACAAAGTTGGGATTGGTGCTCTTGAGCATATTAACAATACCATTATCTCTGCTTTCCTTAGCGATAGTGTTAAAAGGTTTAATGCGACGTCTGTCATGAATATCGGCGTTGATCTCAAGTTGCTGGAGAATTTTGCAGATGAGAGGTTCTACTCTTCAGGGTTAGAAGGAATGTACAAAGCAAGTAGTTTTAGAGATTGCTTGGTAGAGTCAAAGCAATTGATTAATCTTCTCTCAAGTAGTCAACCTGAGAACTTCATGAATCCTGTGATAAGGGAGAAAAACTACTACGCACTTGATTATAAGAAGGTGTCTACCATTTGTGACAAATTCAAGGATACTGCAGATGGTATCTTTGGAAGCCTTTCAAACAAAAATACAAAGCAAACTGCTAAAAAGAAATCAATGGAAGTGCTCAAAAAGAGACTTAAGGATTTCAATTGAAGATTCTTCCTTCATTTCAAATAGGGTATAGTTGTAGTGCACTTCTTTTTCTGGAAGCTCCCCACTTTAGAATGAATAGTGTATTTCTATATTATTTTCACCTATTCTTATAGAATAAAGAATTATTTTTGCATTGTTCTATTTATTGAACAAACAAACGTTAACTCAGGGTAGCAGAAAAGAATAGAAAATTTAAACAATGACCTTGATGTTCTATTTACTAAGACATAACTTCTGTTTATCTAATTTTTGTTCATTGTGCATCCAAGTTTATTCATTTCTCAACATTAAGAAAAGGTTGATCTAGCATTTAATCTAATCATTCTGTTAGGAAGACAATGAAAAATTTAATTAATGTGAATAATGGGTTCTAGATTTGGCCTAACACAAAAAAAAAGTAAGGAAACTTTTTAAATTACCTAAACTAAAAAAATTCAAACGGTTATTTCAAAAAATTAATCATCCAAACTCTAATTTATTAAAGGAATTCACCTAAACACCCTCTTCCTCCCAAATTGTCTATCATCCCACCCTTATCAATCATTCCACTTCTCCGGCGTTAGAAGCTCTCTCATCGGCCATCATCGTCCACCCTTGTAGCCCCCTCGCCCATCACCATCGCAGGATCGTCATCAAACAACTATCCACATAGTTATTAAAATAATCATCCGACTACCTAGTGAAATGAACATCCAACATTTGTTAATTGTATATACTTAAACTAAATCGAACAAAATAACCATTCAATTAAGAATTAAAATAACTACCTACATACCTACTGAATTGAACATCCAGTACATTTGCGGGGTTGAGAGAGTCGACGGCGATGCATGGAGGCAGGGGAGGAGATCCGGCGATGGAATAGCCACGCAATGACAACTTCAGCTTGGCGAAGTTGCGAATCTACTCCGTGGGCTTCGAACCCAAACGCACAGCGGCTATAGATGGAAGAGGAGGAGGAGTCGAATCGATGGGAGGAAGGGCGGCGTCGATGAGGTGTGGCACAGCAGCAACTACGGCATGATGGAGAGGACAGGCGACGGGGATAACGTGCGTCTCAAACGGCGCGACGGGAGGCGGCCTGTGGTGGGGCCTGCACGACGGGCGGCGGGTAGGCAGTGGTAACGAGGACGCACGGGGTTGCTGTGGCGCAATTTCCCATTGCTACGGCGCGCAAGCAGAACGCAGAGAGGCTGGACGGCATCGGCGGGAGGATGGGCGGTGTCAGACCGGACCGTGGGGAAGTGCAGCGGAGCCGGGATAATTCTGCGGACCGAATATCACAAATAGAGAATGGGAAGTTATCGTGATATTGGGAGTAACTGTGCCAATTGTGATTTGGTTTAATTAATTGCAGTGTCTTATTTTTCAAATTTCAAAATTTGAAATTAAAAATAATGAATTTTTTAATCTTATTTATGATTTTAATTGTTTTTACTCCATTATACACATTGTTTAGTATTCTCATGGCCTCCCTATACTTTTTCTTAATACAATAATAGTAAAATTTGTGCCTAAATAAAACATTTTTTTATTGTTTCAGAACATCTTTTTTGACATGTTACTTTGTGTTTGGTAATTGGTAAGAGTAGCATGATATTTTTTGTGTATAAACAACTAGGGGTGTCCGCGGATCGGATTGGATTGGATTGGATATGGCCGAAAATTCGATCCGATCTGCATAATTCCCATCGGATCGGATCGGATACAATATCTGCGTTTTTGTCTCCGATCCGATCCGCATATTTGGGGATCGGATCAGATCGGATTGTGGATATCCGCATGATTATGCTCACTTTTTAATTATATTTTTATATAAAAATATTTTTTTCACACTTTTAAACCTATTTGTTCCTAAAATAATTTTAACCAAATTTTTTTCTAAATAACAAAAATAAAATAATACAATATATAAATAACGAGTTTAACAAATACTAACTAAAATATACAAACTAACAAATAAGTAAATATAATAACAAACATTCCAACAAACACTTCCAATAATAAGTAAAGACAACAAGCACTAAAATACTAAAAGCCTCAATTAAAATAAATTAAAATAAAACAACAACGTTATAAGACACTAAAATCTAAACAATCTGCAAATGCTTAAAATAAAACAATAATAAAACAACTTGATCCATCCCTTCTTAAATCAACAGCCATCAACAGCAACCATCAATCATGTATTCCTATTAAAAAAATACAAATTAAAAAATTAGTAAAACATGTTAGAATAAATTGAAAAAAAAATCTAAGTTATTATACACTAATATAAATATTTATTTATAAACTTATAATACCTAAGATGGTTCAGGAGGATGTAATTGACTTTGAACTTTAGGATCTCCAACACTAGTAATTCCAGAAAATTCTATTCAATTAAACAACCAAATATGTCAAAGCCAATGGGATAAAATAAAGAATAAAGAACGACGAAAAATAAATGAACCAATTCATTATATACCTGAATCAACCGCAGCATCTCCTTCATCAAGCTCAACCAAAATCTTAGCAGGCTTTAACCAATTTTGAGTACAAATTAAAGCCTCTACAGTGGTGGGACTCAAAGCACTATGATAAGGGTCAAGGACACGACTTCCGGTGCTAAAAACTGACTCAGACGCCACAGTAGAAACAAGAATGGCTAATATATCTCTAGCCATGCAAGACAGAACTCGATACCTCAGAGTCTTTCCTCTCCACCACCTCAATATATCTAATCCACTGAAATCTTCCGTCACTTCATCTTCCAAATACCTATCCATCTCATTCTTCTTGAGCTCACTTAACTTTATCCTTTGTGTTTGTTTTCACTTGCTCATAGGGTCTTCAATCATAATGCTATCATTGTCACTCGTGTCTAAACTAGGATTTGGTATAGTATTGGAAGAAAAGCTAGTATCTTGAGTACCTTCAGGGGGCGAATATTTCATATGGTATATTGCTCAAACAATTTAGCAATAATATCCTTCAATTTTTTGAAGATCCTTGAAGACTTTTCACCTTCACCATACATCTCAAACAAAGTGAGCTGAATATATTCCAACTTATAACGGGGATCAAGGAACACAGCAACAAGCACTAGATAATTTAGAGATGGTTTATTGACTTGGTCACTTGAAGTCAAAGGAGTAGAAAAGTAACGGTGATCAGAGTCATCTCAATACTTATCAAACTTAGCTTTCATAGCTGATGCCATTCCAGGCAACACCAAATTATCACTTACAATCCTTTTAATTAAAGTGTATAATATCTTACACAATACATGAAAAAAAGTATTTGAAGTGACATTTAAAGAACTAGAGAATGAAAGAGTTGCATGATAGAAAATTTGCCAAAATCGCATGAAAATACGAGCTCTACTCCAATCTTCATCACTAGGAGGCCCCCTCATCGTCAACATATCTCTCAAAATGAGCATCTTCTCTCGCAAGACGAGCAAATAGGGGTGTCCGCAGATCGGATCAG
This sequence comes from Arachis duranensis, assembly GCF_000817695.3. Taxonomy (NCBI): domain Eukaryota; kingdom Viridiplantae; phylum Streptophyta; class Magnoliopsida; order Fabales; family Fabaceae; genus Arachis; species Arachis duranensis. The sequence continues at coordinate 107,557,367 of NC_029780.3, read as the reverse complement.
ATCGGATACAATATCTGTGTTTTTGAGTGTCGGATCCGATTTGCACATTTGCGGATCAGATCAGGTCGGATTGCGGATATATCCGCATGATTAAGCTCACTTTTTAATTATATTTCTATATAAAAAATTCAATAAAAATGTTTCTTTCACACTTTTAAACCTATTTGTTCCTAAAATAATTTTAATCAAATTTTTTCTAAATAACAAAAATAAAATAATACAATATATAAATAACAAGTTTAACAACTACTAACTAAAACATACAAACTAACAAATAAGTAAATATAATAACAAACATTCAAACAAACACTTCCAATAATAAGTGAAGACAACAAGCACTAAAATACTAAAAGCCTTATTTAAAATAAAACAACAACATTATAAGACACTAAAATCTAAACAATCTGTAAATGCTTAAAATAAAACAATAATAAAACAACTTGATCCATCCTTTCTTAAATCAGCAGCCATCAACAGCAACCATCAATCATGTATTCCTGTTAAAAAAAATACAAATTGAAAAATTAGTAAAACATGTTAGAATAAATTGAAAAAAAAGAAAACAGTCTAAGTTATTATACACTAATACAAGTACTTAGTTATGAACTTATAATACTTAAGATGGTTCAGGAGGATGTAATTGAATTTGAACTTCAGGATCTTCAACACTAGTAACTCCAGAAAATTCTATTCAATTACACAACAAATATGTCAAAGCCAATGGGATAAAATAAAGAATAAAGAACGACAAAAAATAAATGAACCAATTCATTATATACCTGAATCAACCGCAGCATCTCCTTTATCAAGCTCAACCAAAATCTTAGTAGGCTTTAACCAATTTTGAGTACAAATTAAAGCCTCTACAGTGGTGGGACTCAAAGCACTACGATAAGGGTCAAGGAGACGACCTCCGGTGCTAAAAACTCAGACGCCACAGTAGAAACAGGAATGGCCAATATATCTCTAGCCATGCAAAATAGAACTGAATACCTTAGAGTCTTTCCTCTCCACCACCTCAATATATCAAATCCTCTAAAATCTTTCGCCACTTCATCTTCCAAATACCTATTCATCTCATTCTTCTTGAGGTCACTTAACTTTATCCTTTGTGTTTGTTTCCACTTGCTCATAGGGTTTTCAATCATAATGCTATCATTGTCACTCATGTCTAAACTAGGATTTGGTGTAGTATCGGAAGAAAAGCTAGTATCTGGAGTATCTTCAGGGAGGCGAGGATTCCATATGGTATATTGCTCAAACAATTTAGCAATAATATCCTTCAATTTTTTGAAGATCCTTGAAGACTTTTCACCTTCACCATACATCTTAGACAAAGTAAACTGAATATATTCCAACTTATAACGGGGATCAACGAACACAGCAATAAACACTGGATAATTTAGAGATGGTTTATTGACTTTGTCACTTGAAGTCAAAGGAGTAGAGGAGTAATGGTGATCAGAATCATCCCAATACTTTTAAGCCACTTCCAACATCATATAGGTAGAATTCCACCTAGTTGGCATATCAAGAATAATCATTTGATGACTAGTAATGTTTGCCTCAAGTGCGCACCTCCTAAAGGTTGCTAATCTAGATGGAGAGGACTTCACAAACTTACAATAAGTTCTTATCCTAGCAATAGAAGAGCTTAAATCTTTTAAACCATCGCAAACAATTAAGTTCAAAATATGGGCAGCACATCTCAGATGGAAAAATTTCCTACCCAACATAGTACAACCATGCCATTCTCGCATAATTTTAACTAAAGTATTCACAGCAACAAAGTTGGCACTAGCATTATCTACATTTACAGTACAAAGCTTCCGAATACCCCAATCTTTCAGGCACTTCTCTAACGCTTTTCCTATGGTAGCACCAGTATGATCAGTAATCAAGTTAAAAGACAATATTTTCTTATTCAACGTCCATCCATCATCAATGTAATGAGTAGTTACACACATATAGTTCATGTTTTGAATAGACGTCCAAGTGTCTGTGGTTAGGGAAATCATCTGATGGTTCAACTCCAAAAGGGATTTAAGTTTGGTCTTTTTCTCTATATACAATTGCATACAATCTCTAGCAATTGTCTGGCAACTCGGGATTTTAAATTGAGGTTTCATCTCACCACAAAAGCCCCTAAATCCAGTATTTTCTACAAACTTAAATGGGAGTTCATCAATTATTATCATCTTACAAAGTGAAAGCCTACACCGCTCCTGGTTAAAGTCTACTGCCTTTAATGTTGGTGGCTCATCTAAATTAGAATTTGTGAACACAAGGGTTTTTTTTCTATCAACATGATTATCATGGTTCTTCGCACAAGTTCCAATGTATTTTTTTTAGATTAGAGGTGCCATCCCTACGACTATGACATTGTAACCATTTCAAGCAATGTTTACATTGAGCTTTAGTTTCTTCCGCATTTTTTTTAAAGTGATCCCAAACAATAGAAGGGGCCTGTTAGCCTTTCATTTACCTGGATGGCCTGTCTGTGTCTCTGTCCCAGCAGTAGGAGCATCACTTGAGGCTATATTAGTCATTGATTCCCATCCCCTTGCTGACTTAGAAGGTGTCGATGCAGCAACATTTGGTGGAGTTGGAATGCTCCCTACCTCAGACCCACTTGTATTGTTTGTAAGTGCTTGCTTATCAGCCATTTCAAGCAACATAATCCTACAAGCAACATCTCACATAATTACATAAATCATATAAACATAAAATTGAACATCAGCATCTCACATAATTCATATAAACAATAACATGAGCAAAATTCTTTAAAAAACACAATAACAGTAAGGGTAATTACAACAAGTTACTATTGTGTATTGAAAAAAAAGTCAAAAAATTGAGTCCAAATACAAAATAGAGAAATAGAGCATTTCAATTCAGCAGGTTACTCGTGAAAATTACCTGAAGTTCTGAACGCGGCAAAGAGATTAGGGGTGAGAGATTGGGGGTTTTCAACCAGAGAATCCAAGCAGCTGCTACTAGCGCTGCTCTGGTTCTTGAGCATCAAGGTTTTTAAGGCCATGCAGTCTTCGATTTTATCCAAAACCAGATTCAAGATTCAACGCCATAACAGCATGCTCAAGGATCTGAACATCGTCGTCAATGTTGAGGAGGAAACCGACCAGCGCAGGCAGAAACACATTTATTCTCGCAAGATACTTACGATTTTCCTCAGAATCTCACGCAAAACTAACGACATTAGGTGAACAGCAAAATGGGTGAGAGTCTGATAGATTGGGGGTCAACGGCAGAATAAGTGAGAGTCTGACAGATTGGGGGTGAACGGCGGGGTGAACGGTCTGAGAGATTGGGGGTGAATGGGTGAGATTGGGGTTTGGGGATTTAGGGTTTCACTTTGTTTCAGCGCCGTGAAGGAACAAGGAAGGGAAGGGTGAAGTGCAAAGTGAGATTAGGGTTAGGCTAGGTGGCTGTGAAACTAAGTAACTAACATATATATTTTTATTTATTTTTTAATTATTTTGTGCGGATCCGCGGATTGGATCATATCCGCAAATATCAGATCGGATGCGGATAAATACCGTGGATCTGCGTATACGATCCGATCCATGAACACCCCTACGAGCAAATGCCTTTTGAAACTTTTCAGCTACTTTTAGCATCATATAGGTAGAATTCCACCTAGTTGGCACATCAAGAATAATCATTTGACAACTAGTAATGTTTGCCTCAAGTGCGCACCTCCTAAAGGTTGCTAATCTAGATGGAGAGGACTTCACAAACTTACAAGAAGTTCTTATCCTAGCAATAGAAGAGCTTAAATCTTTTAAACCATCGCAAACAATTAAGTTCAAAATATGGGCAACACATCTCAAATGGACAAATTCCCACCCAACATAGTACAACCATTCCATTCTCGCATAATTTTAACCAAAGTATTCACAGTAACAAAGTTAGCACTAGCATTATCTACAGTTACAATACAAAGCTTCCGAATACCCCAATCTTTTAGGTACTTTTCTAATGCTTTTCCTATGGTAATACCAGTATGATCAGTAATTAAGTTAAAGGATAATATTTTCTTATTCAACGTCCATCCATCATCAATGTAATGAGCAGTTACACACATATAGTTCATGTTTTGAACAGACGTTCAAGTGTCAGTGGTTAGGAAAATCATCTGATGGTTGAACTCCAAAAGGGATTTAAGTTTGGTCTTTTCCTCTACATACAATTGCATACAATCTCTAGCAACTGTCTGGCAACTCGGGATTTTAAATTGAGGTTTCATCTCACCACAAAAGTCCTTAAATCCAGAATTTTCTACAAACTTAAATGGGAGTTCATCAATTATTATCATCTTACAAAGTGAAAGCCTACACTGCTATTGGTTAAAGTCTATTGCCTTCAATGTTGGTGGCTCATCTAAATTAGAATTTGTGAACACAAGGGTTTTTTTCTATCAACGTGATTATCCGGGTTCTTCGCACAAGTTCCAATGTGTTTTTTTAGATTAGAGGTGCCATCCCTATGACTATGACATTGTAACCATTTCAAGCAATGTTTACATTGAGCTTTAGTTTCTTTAGCATTTTTTTAAAGTGATCCCAAACAATAAAAGGGGGCCTGTTAGCCTTTCGTTTACCTGGATGGCCTATCTGTGTCTATGTCCCAGCAGTAGGAGCATCACTTGAGGCTGGATTAGTCACTGATTCCCCTCTCCTTGCTGACTCAGAAGGTGTCGATGCAGCAATATTTGGTGGGGTAGGAATGCTCCCTACCTCAGATCCACTTGTATTGTTTGTAAATGCTTACTTATCAGCCATTTCAAGCAACACAATCCTACAAGCAATATCTCACATAATTACATAAATCATATAAACATAAAATAGAACACCAACATCTCACATAATTCAAATAAACAATAACATGAGCATAATTCTTTAAAAAACACAATAACAGTAAGGGTAATTACAACAGGTTACTATTGTGTATTGAAAAAAAAGTAAAAAAATCAACTCCAAATACAGAATAGAGAAAAAGAGCATTTCAATTCAGCGGGTTACTCATGAAAATTACCTAAAGTCCTGAACGCGGCGAAGAGATTAGGGGTGATAAATTGGGGATTTTCAACCAGAGAATCCAAGCAGCTGCTGCTAGTGCTGCTCTGGTTCTTGAGCATCAAGGTTTTTAAGGCGTCGCAATCTTCGATTTTATCCAAAACCGGATTCAAGATTCAACGCCATAACAGCATGCTCAAGGATCTGAACATCGCCATCAACGTTGAGGAGGAAACCGACCAGCAGAGGCAGGAACATTTCTATTCTCGAAAGATACTTGCGATTTTCTTCAGAATCTCGCTCAAAACTAACGACATTGGGTGAACAGCAGAATGGGTGAGAGTTTGAGAGATTGGGGGTGAACGGCAGAATATGTGAGAGTATGACAGATTGGGGTGAACAGCGGGGTGAATGGTCTGAGAGATTGGGGGTGAATGGGTGAGATTGGAGTCTAGGGATTTGGGGTTTCACTTTGTTTCAGCGCCGTGAAGGAACAAAGAAAGGAAGGGTGAAGTGCAAAGTGAGATTAGGGTTAGGTTAGGCGGCTTCAAAACTAAGTAACTAACATATATATATATATATATTTTAATTATTTTGTACAGATCTGCGGATCCGCAGATCGGATATGCGGATACAGCACAGAAATCCGTGATCCATCTTAACAGGTGCGAATCAGATCGTATTCGCAAATATCGGATCAGATGCAGATAAATACCGCGGATCTGCGGATACAATCCGATCCATGAACACCCATAATAACAACGATTTTTTTATGTCCTCGGTCTTTTAATTATTTATTTTTATCTCTTTCTTATTTTTTGCATTACATGACTTAAGTATAGTCATTAATTAATTAATAATAAAAATTAGTGATAAATAAATGATATTGTTTCTTGAATAGGTTTTTTTTAAAAAAATAAAAAAATTAGGATACTTCTGATTTTAAGTTAAAACAAATGTGGAAATAATAACCTTTTGAATTAATAACTAGGAAAGGACCCGTGCTACGCACAGGAATAGATCAACAAAAGAAGCTGAAGAAGAAAACAATGTAGAGGAATGTGAATTATTTTACAGCATCAAATATAGCACTTTTTACTAAAATAGTTGCATGAAGCAACCAAAATATGATATACCATTCAAGTTACATTGTTAACAACTTCCCTAAATACAAACTACCCCTAGGCATGGAACCGTTGTTCTGAATTAGAACTCTAAGACATTTTTTTATTTCACTCTAGATAGAACAACATAGAGTTGGTTATGAATAAATATGGGTTTTGGTAAATACAACCCAACCACGCCTTATGGTCATTGCAAAATATACAATTAACAGAAACGGTCACCTTTAGAATCTAAAAGGCAAAGTGTCATTGTTTGGTATCATGTTCATGCGTGGAATAAGCACAACTCTACCTTCTTTGTCTCCAATCAATACAATGCACTCAATTACATGATTACCTAAACGACGTACCTGCAATCTGGTACCACTACACAAACCATTGGATTGGTCAATATTCTTTAGCAACATGACTGGTACACCTTTTTTCAAGCATATTTGTGATTAGGTAATCCTGAACAATTAATAGCGTTCAACACATTAGGTGAAAAGGTGTCTAACTGAGACTCCATGTTACCTTCTTCAACACACAAGAGTCAGAACTAAGATAAACCCTCTGACTTCCAGGTAAAAGACTCATTATACTGTTATTCACCTCGTTAAGAACTTCTAGAGTGGGAGCAAGAATCGATCATTCCTTGAAATAATCTGTGTTGGTCAGGTTATATATCAACATGGGATAGACAAACTGTATCAAATCTTCAAAACCAGTGTTAGTATCATTAGTGAGAATCTCATCCGGGATCAAAACTTCAGACTCACCATCTATAGAATCACCAGCCAGTCCATCTCCAATATCAATAAGCCAATTAGCAAAATCCATAATTTCGCAATTGTCTTGAGAACATGATGAAGAAGATAAACGCATATTCCTGCTTAGCTTTAGTACATTACAGTAATCTCATAGATATGATGAATTAATAGAAGATTCCATGATATCTTATCGTGATCCTATAGGTATGACTGGAAGGATCTGCCTAAAGTCACCACCTAGGACAACAACCTTTCCTCCAAATGGCATGTCAGGTTTGTAAGATTGCTCAAATCTAAGAATATCCTTCAATGAATTGTCTAAAGCCTCGTAATAGTGTTTGTTAAGCATCGGAGCTTCATCCCATATAATCAAATGGCTCTAGCAAGAAGCTTAGCAAGGGAAGAACCTTCTTTAATGTTACAAACCAAATCCTCATTTATGTTTAGTGGAATCTTGAATCTAGAATGAGCAGTGCGTCCATTAGGGAGTAATAGTGAAGCAATACCACTTGATGCAACATTTAGCACAATTTTGCCATTACACCTTAATGATGCAGATAATGTGCGATAAAGGAAAATCTTTCTAGTACCATCGTAACCGTAAACAAAGTAAAATCCACCAAGGTCCATGGAGACAACATTCAATATCTGATCATATGCATTCCTCTGTTCGTGAGTCATAGATTCCAAAGAATCCTTAAACTCTTCATGTAGTAATTCCCTATCAAAATTCATCTCATCCATTAAGAATCGATCATCAACACCATCAATGTTTTGCATATCGGGATACGACAATGTAGAGAATTCTCTAAGAGATCTTCCATTTGCTTGTAGTCTTTCCTCAATCTTAACCAATGTTAAACTCGATATCTGCTCATCTAATAATTCTAGCTCTAAGAACAACAAATAAAACAACTAAGTAATGGAAGTTACTTAAAATGAAATAAGAAATTCAAGAGCAAAAAAATAATTATACACTTTTTAGTGAGAGAAATATGACAACAACCTTCACAGTGGTGATTTCTTTTATGAATATATAGGATGTCTTCAGATAATTGCTGGTAACATGACTGCCAAACCAATTTAGGACAAGAAATGTTATTTAATAGAAGAAGAATAACAAAGAGGTCACGAATATAAGATCCTGATGCCTATGAACTTTCTTCCAATATAGCATTAACAAATTCCTTGTCATCTTGGAGAATTCCTAGTGCATAATATGCTTCCTTGAATGTATCATAGACAACGTCATGAACAATTCTAAGGTCAACAAAGCTCGTGCATCTTTTTTGTATGTTAAGCAAAAGTCTCAAGTAATAATCTTCACCATTTCCCTGCGGGACGTGAGTCAATCGACCAATAGAAAAGCCTTGCTTTCGTGGCACCCACATACAAACATCATCCTTCCATACAAACTTGTTAAGGAACTCACTATAAGTCAACGACCTGGAAAAAAGATATAAACTATTAGCAAGGAACCAAGCTAATAATTTTGTCAACTTACCATCTACACGATTGAGAACATCTTGAATATTGTCATTATCTCTAAAGATAACAGCATGCTCTTTAGGAAGGTGAAAGGGTAACCTAATAACTACAAGTTCCTTCATCTGAATATCATAATCAAATAGCCACCAAGCTGCCTCACATGATGATATATAACGGCAATCATAATAATTTTATATCTCATCCACAACCTGTCCAGTCAATGAGTCAGCAGAAAACTGATAGAAAGAAGCAGTTACTCAATCATTGCCCTTGTGCACATATTTAAATAGATACTTGATGGCAGAAGTTTGGCATGTATGCTCGACATTTATATGACAGCCATATGTCAACAACAAATACGGATTGTATGGAACAATAAAGGAATTATCATTGGTAACATTCCTCTTAGTTATCGTGCGACCATTGTCTGGTCTCTTGTACTTTGGAAATCTAGCTTCATCAATAACAGTATGTGACCAAAATTTCTTAGGAAAATATTTTGAACAGTAACCATCTACCATGCACGGACTATTTTCGTTATGTCGACCACAAGGCCCATGAACCATGAATCTCTCTATGGCAGCATATAACCTTGGTGTACGGAGCCTATCAGATATCTTAGCAGAAATAAACCTTTCAATATCTGATGGAGACTTTGGCTTGTTTGTTGGATGCATGAATAACAATATGTGTGCATCGGGTAATCCCCTCTTCTAAAATTCAACAGTGCAAACATCTACAGAAATATGAAAAATATATTATAGATTCAAAAATCATGAATATTACCTAATGAATAACCAAAACATATAAAACACAAAATATACTTACATCCAACAATTTTGCCAAAAGGAATGCCACTTTTAAATTTGCTGATTAGATTATTAAGCTTGATTTTGAATATCCTTGAAACAACATCAGGATGATCTTGACGTGATAATCCTGTTCCACAAAGCAATCTTTTGACCTCATCTCATTCAGGGTTGCTAGTAATTGTTATAAAAAAAGTTAGGATATCCGGCATACTTACAAATAGCAAATGCATCCTTCTAATTATTAAACATATATCTTGGAACACCAGTAAAAGTGCTTGGCAGAATAATACACTGGCCAGTTGCAACAACATCAGCTTCTCCACTTACCAGAAACTCATGAAGGACTTTATACCTTTCAACTCTTAACTTTGGTTGGTTAAATCTTATAAAGTTCAATCGTTCGGCCTCAACCATCGTATATGCATCCACCAAGAATTGTTGAAATAGTCAACCAGAATGCAACAAAATATGATAATCGGGAAACTGCATTTGTAGCCGATATGAAAAAAACTCCCTTATGCTGATAGTTTTTCTCTTCTTCGAACCATCAGTATTATATTGATAGGAAGTTTCAATTCCAATTCTGTATCCGTCTTCCGCAGATGGAAATAGTAAAGGATACTGCAATGCAAGGTACTGCGGGTGAAGAACATCAATTCTTTTAAGTTGGCTAGAGCGTGACTCAATTATTATATCCCTATCCAATCAGGACTCGTCAATATCACTGATGACTATTATCGCAACCTCGGATGCAGTTGGCAGATTATAACGACTACCATCAGTATCTTTTCTCCTAATCAACTTTATTTTTATGTTAGGGGAATTGCATTCTTTAAATCGTTCTTAAGCATATCGAAATGTACTGGCCAAGGGAGATTGTGGAGATCAAGCATACTCTTTAGCTCAGCAACAATGACCCTTTCAAGACCATTGCAGAATCAGATTACATGTTTAAAAAATTTTGCAACAAAGATAAAACATTAACAACAAACCAAAACAAAAATGTTTGTGGCATAAACCTCCAACTTTTAATTTAAAATAAAATGAAAAAGCAAACTTACCGAACATCATTAATTCGATTTTCTACTTCATTATTTGAATGATAAATATATAACTGTGCAAACTTTAGGCTATTATTCGCTGAAGGGAGTAAACTCCCGACGCAATGGTAATTCTGACCACTTAATAAGAATGTAGGTGGTGCAGTTCCATTATTTATGTTGTTGTTTATTCTACCAGCCATAGATGTGAACGAAAATATAGAGTTAAATAATCGAATGTTCTTCTTAAAGTATCGCGACATGTCATCATCCTTAAAGTGAAAATCTTGTAAAATCTCAAGTGCTAACTTTAGAACAGGTAATTCAACCTTTTCATTCATACAACAGAGACCAAAATACGGTGTAGCATGGCCATTAGTTCTACTAAGCCTCTCTTTATCCCATATGTTGGAATTGCAAAATACACATGCATAAATATGATTACCAGCATTCTAGTATTCTACATCGACATAGAATAGAAATTTCACAAAAAAATACAAATTAATACAAAAAAATGTAATAAGTGCCACGCATAACTGTTAAAAAATTTTAAGGGTTAAGCTTCATACGTTCCTCATGCACGACAATAACATCATGCTCAAAATGTTGGTAAAAATGGTTTGTCAAATAGATAGGTAGATAGATTAAATTATATAAGAACGAAATTAAATTGAAATATATAATACAATAATAAATGCCACTAATGAAACCACCACTTACTATTGACATCTATCTTTTCTGATTCTATGGCAAAATCCTCATCTAAGACAATATCATCATAACCATCAATTACTGCATATAAAAAAAGAATTTTCACTAATATGTAAAATGTCCAAAAAGAAATACCATATAAGTAAATAAAAAAATAAAGAAAAACAATGTATGACCTTCATATTCTTCACCCTTAGAATATTCTTGAATAGAAGAAATATCTACTGAATTAGATGACGAATGATGAATGTTTAATTGAGATTCATTAAACATGTTGCATATACTACGCGCAACAGAGTTCAAAGTTTCTGTCGAGGGGTTCAACGGACGCTTGTTCCTAATAAATTAAAGCATGAATAGAAATATGAATCATAAATCAATAGCGTTGTGAATGAAATGTAACAAAAAAAAACAAATTTAAATTTAGAGGAAGATTTAAAACAACATATCTCTGAAACTGGACCGCTGCTAGATGGATTTGAAATAAGCTTCGTCTTTTATCTATCATTAGAAACAATAATCTGGTCCAACATAGTTTTCTCCTTTTCATGAATTCGAACACCAAATCTCTTGTTCGATAGATAAATTTGTTGAGCTAGAAAAATGTATACATGTGGAAAGGTAATAAAAATTAAATTCATAAAAAACTTGATCTAAAATAAAATGAGACCTTAATTAAAAACTACTTAAATGAAATTTTAAAGAGGTTGACTATTAGATATATCAGATAATGGTGTTCTATAGTATTGATCAGAAATCGCAAGACTATGAGATGTTGTTGCATTCTGAAAATTTGAACTTGATGCATTGGCACATATATTACTCATTTGTAGAATGTTTTCATTTTGGGATATCATAGATCCATTTCTATTAACAGAAGGTCTCTTGAATGGTAACATGCCTCTATCTGAAACTTCTACACATTAAAAAATAGCATTCGATGGATATATTATTTGGACAATATATAAAATATCAAAATTATTATGCAGTTTTGTGATACATTTCATACGATGTAGATTATATGACCTTGAAATACCACATTTGAACTCCTCTTCTGCCTTCTTATAAAAATTTTATTTGTCCTTGCAAGCTTTTGTGATATCTGGTAATCTCCTTCTTCCATTCCTAATGATATTAAATGTAGATTTATGCATGAAGAAGTAAATTAACACAAATAACTCTTATGAATTATAAATTTAACTAGCTTCAACATTATATATCAATATAGTTGGGAAAGTTAAGCATGAAGATAACTAAAGAAGATAAAATGAAAATCTTAAAATCAACAACAATCATAAGAAATGTGAATAAAAGAAAATATACATGTTATTGGACTATAGAGCTAAAAAAAGAGATATCTAGTGTATCATTTTATTAAAATAAGAAGTAAAATAACACCAATATGAGGACGTTGCATCGGCCTAAGCAACAGAGTATTTGCTAATGAAGTGAAACTAAATAAGAGCACATAAAACTCTTTTTTCTCATGGCTATGCTTTACAAATAAATATTTTTTAATATTATTGTTAGTATTCTTTGTTAAATTTTGATTTTTTTTATCAATTTTTATTTATTTATCTTGTTAATAGTATGAATATTTTTTTAGAGTCCTTTTTTATGTCCACTGATGTATATTATTGTATTATTTTAATAGAATTTTTAGTATTCATTATTCATATAATTTTTTAATCATTTTTATTAATACATATTTTTTATAGAACTTTATTTTTTATTTGACTTTGTATATTTTTTTCTGTGTTCTTAAATTAGTATATATTTTATTTACTATTGTTAATAATATAGTTTTGAATGATATAAATTTATGTCTTTTAAATAATTTGTCTAAACGTAATTTTGAATAATGTAATTCAAACAACATTCATTTTATTATAATCTATTTTGATACAAAATTATCAAATATAAATCACGTTAACACCAACACACTTTTTATCAAAATAAAGTTTGTAAACTTAATTTTATACAAACTCTCATTTGCAAACTTTAATCCAAACACACACCTAATCATTAGTGCATAGAAATAAAAAAGCATAGTCATGATGGCTTCGTTAATACAGAAACATAAATGTGATTAACCCAGTGCTTAGAGTATTGGAATTAACTTTAAATACAAATTGAATAAATTATTATTAAAAAGGAGTAGTAAGATATATAGGAATATTAAAGCTATGCAGTTGCAAAGTATGACACAGTAAAAATGGTAGCAGTTATTTATTACTTAAATACAACAAAAATAAGGAATTATATTAGGAACCGAAAACAAATTAAGGTGTGGTTTCATAAAGAAATATTTAAGAAAGACACAGCTTTATTAACTAAATTAAGACAACAAATTATCAAAGAAAATCTGCAACTGAAACATTTTTTAATTAAATACTATTATTTTTGGACAAGCTGGACTTGATGATTCAAAACTAAACTAATCATAAAAAATATAAATTACACAATCTTAACTCATAAAATACTGAAGATGAGCATAAATACTAAACTGGTGGTTTCATAAGTTGAGATAGATAGCTGTCGTATATTACAACAAAATAAAGCAATATTTAGATACTAAGGTACCATGAACATCTTAGCATGGTACTTGCAATATCTAATCAAAATAAAAAAATTGTATATGATTAAACCACTTGCCATAAACTAAATACAGCAAGCCATACATAAATACAACAGACCTATCTAGGAATTAAATAAAAGACTTAATGCTCATTACTAATTTAATTTTTTAAAATCTCTGTATAAATTACTCTCTCATCCCCTGGTGATACAATGAACATAACTTCACTACCTATACTAGGTAAGTTGTTCCTAACGAATGCACGCCAAGCCCTTGTCATTAAAACTTCATAATAAGCCTTCTCCTTAAACCATGTTAGCACCATATTGTAAGCATATCCATCCTTCCAAAGTAAACGTACATAATCAAATTGAGAAGGAAATGCGTTCTTTGCAAAATCAAAAGGTAAAGCATGATGAAAAGAATATTACATGTTAACCAAACAACTTGTTTAGTGAGATAAAAAAATATTGATTTACAAAATGCATGCAAACTTACCAGTGAGGCAGAACGGATATCGTTGACATCAAGTACAGCAACAAATTGTACAAAGAACGACTGGGATTACTGGGGATTTAGGAGAAACTCAAAAAATGTAAGGCGGTTCAATGCAGCATGAGATATAGGATGGTTAGAGAGATAAACAACCTGATCATTAGATCATTAGAATCTTTGGAAAAAATCATAAATTTGATTGGAATCAAAGACTCAATAGAATGAGCTGGATCATTGGTATAGAGTGGAGTGAACTCAAAAGCTTGCTTCATAGTGCTACTAATGTTACTTGAATGATTTGGATCATGCATATAATGTGTGTTCTCCTCCAATACATTATCCTTAAAGGGAGTTGGCACTTGAGAAGAACTACCATCCTTGTTAGATTTTTTTTCTCTTGTGAGCAGTGGTGTACGAAATTGTGATCATCAATGGCGCCATCAACATGGTGCGCACAATTGCAATCTCAACTCTTTATCACAACTTCGCACAACTAACCAGCAAGTGCACTGGGTCGTCCAAGTAATAAACCTTACGCGAGTAAGGGTTGATCCCACGGAGATTGTTGGTATGAAGCAAGCTATGGTCATCTTGTAAATCTCAGTCAGGCAGATTCAAATGGTTATGAATGATTTATGAATAAAGCATAAAATAAAGATAGAGATACTTATGTAATTCATTGGTGAGAATTTCAGATAAGCGTATGGAGATGCTTTGTCCCTTTCGTCTCTCTGCTTTCCTACTGTTTTCATCCAATCCTTCTTACTCCTTTCCATGGCAAGCTGTATGTTGGGCATCACCGTTGTCAATGGCTACAGTCCCGTCCTCTCAGTGAAAATGTTCAACGCGCTCTGTCACAGCACTGCTAATCATCTGTCGGTTCTCAATCAGGTTGGAATAGAATCCAATGATTCTTTTG
>NC_029780.3:107540591-107542305 GCF_000817695.3 Arachis duranensis | reverse complement strand
ATATCTTAGAACAAGAATAAGCTGAATTGAATAGAAGAACAATAGTAATTGCATTAATACTCGAGGTACAGCAGAGCTCCACACCTTAATCTATGGTGTGTAAAAACTCCACCGTTGAAAATACATAAGAATAAGGTCTAGGCATGGCCGAGAGGCCAGCCCCCATGATCTAAGATAGCATAAGACTACTCAAAGATAGCTACCAAGATGTCTAATAGAATAGCAAAAGGTCCTATTTGTAGAGAACTAGTAGCTTAGGATTTACAAAGATGAGTAAATGACATAAAAATCCACTTCTGGGCCCACTTGGTGTGTGCTTGGGCTGAGCATTGAAGCATTTTCGTGTAGAGACTCTTCTTGGAGTTAAACGCCAGCTTTTGTGCCAGTTTGGGTATTTAACTCCCATTCTTGTGCCAGTTCCGGCGTTTTACGCCAGAATTCTTGAGCTGACTTGGAATGCCTGTTTGGGCCATCAAATCTCGAGCAAAGTATGGACTATTATATATTGCTGGAAAGCCCAGGATGTCTACTTTCCAACGCAGTTGAAAGCGCGCCAATTGGGCTTTTGTAGCTCCAGAAAATCCACTTTGAGTGCAGGGAGGTCAGAATCCAACAGCATCTACAGTCCTTTTCAGCCTCTGAATCAGATTTTTGCTCAGGTCCCTCAATTTCAGCCAGAAAATACCTGAAATCACAGAAACGCACACAAACTCATAGTAAAGTCCAGAAAAGTGAATTTTAACTAAAAACTAATAAAAATATAATAAAAACTAACTAAAAGTAAGAATAACATAAAAACTCAAAGTAGCATCCAAAATATGTTTTTTGCACTAAAACATACTAAAACATAATACAACTTGATAAAATATAACTAAAAACACTAAAAAAATAGTTCCAAAAGGGTATAAAATATCCGCTCATCACAACACCAAACTTAAATTGTTGCTTGTCCTCAAGCAACTGAAAATCAAATAAGATAAAAAGAAGAGAATATGCAATGAATTCCAAAAACATCTATGAAGATCAGTATTAATTAGATGAGCGGGGCTTTTAGCTTTTTGCCTTGGACAACTTTATTATTTCTTTTTCTTCTTTTTTTTGAATTCACTGCTTTTTCTTGCTTCAAGAATCATTTTTATGATTTTTCAGATCCTCAGTAACATGTCTCCTTTTCCAAAGACATATGCATTGTTCAAGCATACATTCAGAAGTTAAAGTATTGCCACCACATCAAAATAATTAATCTGTTATAAAATTCAAAATTCATGCAATTCTTCTCTTTTCCAATTAAGAACATGTTTTCATTTAAGAAAGGTGATGGATTCATAGGACATTCATAACTTTAATGCATAGACACTAAGCTACTAATGATCATGAGACACAAACATAGATAAACATAGGCATAAAAATTCGAAAAACAGGAAAATAAAGAACAAGGAGATTAAAGAACGGGTCCACCTTAGTGATGGCGGCTTGTTCTTCCTCTTGAAGATCTTATGGAGTGCTTAAGCTCCTCAATGTCTCTTCCTTGCCTTTGTTGCTCCTCTCTCATGACTCTTTGATCTTCTCTAATTTCATGGAGGAGAATGGAATGTTCTTGGTGCTCCACCCTTAGTTGTCCCATGTTGGAACTTAATTCTCCTAGGGAGGTGTTGATTTGCTCCCAATAGTTTTGTGGAGGAAAGTGCATCCCTTGAGGCATCTCAGGGTTTTA
>NC_029780.3:107538690-107539848 GCF_000817695.3 Arachis duranensis | reverse complement strand
AAGGTTTGCTCGTCCTCGAGCAAAAGAAGAAAGAAGAGAGTATAAGAAGAAGAAATAGAGGAGATGGAGGTGGCTTTGTGGTTCAGCCAAGGGGGAGAAGTAGTGTTTAGGTTGTGTGAAAATGAAGGAGTGAAGAAGGGTTTATATAGCGGTGGGGAAAATGTGTAGGGTTCGGTCATGTATGGGTGGGTTTGGGAGGGAAAGTGGTTTGAATTTGAATGGTGAGGTAGGTGTGGTTTTATGAAGGATGGATGTGAGTGGTGAAGAGAATAGTGGGATTTGATAGGTGAGGGGTTTTTGGGGAAGAGTTGTTGAGGTGATTGGTGAATGGGTGAAGAAGAGAGAGAGTGGTGGGGTAGGTGGGGATCCTGTGGGGTCCACAGATCCTGAGGTATCAAGGAAAATTCATCCCTGCACCAAGTGGCGAGCAAAAATGCTCCCTTATGCCAATTCTGGCGTTAAACGCTGGGCTGGTGCCCATTTCTGGCATTTAACGCCAGCTTCTTGCCCTTTCCTGGCGTTTAACGCTAGTCTGATGCCCCTTTCTGGCGTTAAACGCCCATTTGCTGCCCTTACTAGCGTTTAAACGCCAGCAAGGTTTTCCTCCAGGGTGTGCTGTTTTTCTTTCTGTTTTTCATTACACAAAGGATTCTTCATTCACTTGAATGATCAATTTTCCTCTGTCAACATTAATCACAGCCTTTGCTGTGGCTAGGAAGGGTCTGCCAAGGATGATGGATTCATCCATGCACTTCTCAGTCTCTAGGACTATGAAATCAGCAGGGATGTAATGGTCTTCAACTTTTACCAGAACATCCTCTACAAGTCAATAAGCTTGTTTTCTTGAATTGTCTGCCATCTCTAGTGAGATTCTTGCAGCTTGTACCTCAAAGATCCCTAGCTTCTCTATTACAGAGAGAGGCATGAGGTTTATGCTTGACCCTAGGTGACACAGAGCCTTCTTGAAGGTCATGGTGCCTATTGTACAAGGTATTGAGAACTTCCCAGGGTCCTGTCTTTTTTGAGGTAGTTTCTGCCTAGACAAGTCAGCCAGTTCTTTGGTGAGCAAAGGGGGTTCATCCTCCCAAGTCTCATTACCAAATAACTTGTCATTTAGCTTCATGATTGCTCCAAGGTACTTAGCAACTTGCTCTTCAA
>NC_029780.3:107538069-107538329 GCF_000817695.3 Arachis duranensis | reverse complement strand
ACCTTGTTTCAGTCATGAAACTTTGAGTGGTTTTGATTAGATCAGAGACCATGATTGCTAAGTCAGAGTGGCTCTGCTTAGGATTCTCTGTCTGTTGCTGAGAAGATGATGGAAAAGGCTTGCCATTGCTAAACTTGTTTCTTCCTCCATTGTTGTTGTTGAAACCTTGTTGAGGTCTCTGTTGATCCTTCCATGAGAGATTTGGATGATTTCTCCATGAAGGATTATAGGTGTTTCCATAGGGTTCTCCCATGTAATTC
>NC_029780.3:107535943-107537966 GCF_000817695.3 Arachis duranensis | reverse complement strand
TGCCTGGTGTAGCTTGCATTCCAGACAGACTTTGAGAAATCATATTGACTTGCTGAGTCAATATTTTGTTCTGAGCCAATATGGCATCAGAGTATCAATCTCAAGAACTCCTTTCTTCTAATTCGTCCCATTGCTCACAAGATTCCTTTCAGAAGTGTGAATGAATTGGTTATTTGCAACCATTTCAATGAGTTCTTGAGCTTTTGCAGGCATCTTCTTCAGATGAAGAGATCCTCCAGCAGAGCTATCCAATGACATCTTGGACAGTTCAGACAGATCATCATAGAAGATACCTATGATGCTCCATTCAGAAAGCATGTCAGAAGGACACTTTCTGATCAATTGTTTGTATCTTTTCCAAGCTTCATAGAGGGATTCACCTTCCTTCTGTCTGAAGGTTTGGACTTCCACTCTATGCTTACTCAATTTTTGAGGTGGAAAGAACTTTGCCAAGAAGGCATTGACTAGCTTTTCCCAAGAGTTCAGGCTTTCTTTAAGTTGTGAGTCCAACCATATCCTAGCTCTGTCTCTTACAGCAAAAGGGAATAGCATAAGTTTGTAGACCTCAGGGTTAACCCCATTGGTCTTGACAGTATCACAGATTTGCAAGAATTCAGCTAAAAACTGATGAGGATCTTCCAATGGAAGTCCATGGAACTTGCAATTCTGTTGCATTAGAGAAACTAATTGAGGCTTAAGCTCAAAGTTGTTTGCTCCAATGGTAGGGATAGAGATCCTTCTCCATAAAAGTCGGGAGTAGGTGCAGTAAAGTCACCCAGCACCTTCCTTGCATTGTTGGCATTGTTGTTGTTTTCGGCTGCCATGTCTTCTTCTTTGAAGATTTCTGTTAGGTCCTCTACAGAGAGTTATGCTTTAACTTCTCTTAGTTTTCGCTTCAAGGTCCTTTCAGGTTCAGGGTCAGTCTTAACAAGGATGCTTTTGTCTTTGCTCCTGCTCATATGAAAGAGAAGAGAACAAGAAAATATGGAATCTTCTATGTCATAGTATAGAGATTCCTTGAGGTGTCAGAGGAAAAAGAAAAATAGAAGGAAGAGGTAGAAGAATTCGAACTTAGAAAGATGGAGTTCGAATTGTACATGTTAGTCCATAAATAGAAGGATGTGAGAAGAGGGGAAGAAATTTTCAAAAACAAATTTAAAAAGATTTTAAAAACATTTTGAAAAATTGAAGAATGATTTTTGAAAAATATGATTGGGAAAGAAATAAAGTGATTTTTGAAAAAGATTTTGAAATCAGAAATCAAAAAGATATGATTGAGAACTATTTTGAAAAAGATGTGATATGATTGAAAAGTTATGGTTTTAAAAAGATTTGATTGAAAAGATATGATTGAAAAACAATTTAAAAAGATTTGATTTTTAAAATCAATGACTTGGCTAACAAGAAAAGATATGATTCAAACATCAAACCTTTCTCTACAGAAAAGGCAACATACTTAAAATGTTGAATCAAATCATTAATTGTTAGCAAGTATTTTTGAAAATGGAAAGAAATTAATTTTGAAAAGATATGATTGAAAAGATATGATTTGAAAAAGATTTAATTTTGAAAAATTTTGAAAACTTGAAAAAAAATTTGCATTAAAAACAAAATCTTCCCTCTTGTGCCATCCTGGCATTAAACGCCCAGAATGGTATCCATTCTGGCGTTTAACCCCCAAAACTCTACCCTTTTGGGCGTTAAACGCCCAGCCAGGCTCCCTGGCTGGCGTTTAAACGCCAGTTTTCCTTCCTCACTGGGCATTTTGAACGCCCAGCTTTTTCTGTGTAATTCCTCTGCTGTATGTTCTGAATCTTCAATTCTCTGTATTATTGACTTGAAAAGACACAAATTAAAAATTTTTTTTGGACTTTTAATGATAAGGAAAAATCAAAATGCAACTAAAATCAAATAAACAATGCATGCAAGACACCAAACCAGCAGTTTGTATACTACTGACACTAACAAAATGAGAATGCATATGAGACACATAAACTCTCAAGTCAAGAGAATTTAAAAATTA
>NC_029780.3:107535177-107535290 GCF_000817695.3 Arachis duranensis | reverse complement strand
TGATTCTTTTGCGTCTGTCACTAACGCCCCACAATCGCGAGTTTGAAGCTTGTCACAGTCATTCAATCCTTGAATCCTACTCAGAATACCACAGACAAGATTTAGACCTTCCA
>NC_029780.3:107529034-107535163 GCF_000817695.3 Arachis duranensis | reverse complement strand
TTAGACCTTCCGGATTCTCTTGAATGCCGCCATCAATTCTAGCTTATACCACGAAGATTCCGATTAAGGGATCCAAGAGATATCCACTGAATCTAAGGTAGAACGGAGGTGGTTGTCAGGCACACGTTCATAGGTGAGAATGATGATGAGTGTCACGGATCATCACATTCATCAAGTTGAGGAACAAGTGATATCTTAGAACAAGAATAAGCTGAATTGAATAGAAGAACAATAGTAATTGCATTAATACTCGAGGTACAGTAGAGCTCCACACCTTAATCTATGGTGTGTAGAAACTCCACCGTTGAAAATACATAAGAATAAGGTCTAGGCATGGCCGAGAGGCCATCCCCCATGATCTAAGATAGCATAAGACTACTCAAAGATAGCTACCAAGATGTCTAATACAATAGCAAAAGGTCCTATTTGTAGAGAACTAGTAGCTTAGGGTTTACAAAGATGAGTAAATGACATAAAAATCTACTTCCGGGCCCACTTGGTGTGTGCTTGGGCTGAGCATTGAAGCATTTTGTGTAGAGACTCTTCTTGGAGTTAAACGCCAGCTTTTGTGCCAGTTTGAGCGTTTAACTCCCATTCTTGTGCCAGTTCCGGCGTTTTACGCCAGAATTCTTGAGCTGACTTGAAACGCCTGTTTGGGCCATCAAATCTTTGGCAAAGTATGGACTATTATAGATTGCTGGAAAGCCCAGGATGTCTACTTTCCAACGCAGTTGAGAGCGCGCCAATTGGGCTTCTCTAGCTCTAGAAAATCTACTTTGAGTGCAGGGAGGTCAGAATCCAACAGCATCTGCAGTCCTTTTCAGCCTCTGAATCAGATTTTTGCTCAGGTCCCTCAATTTCAGCCAGAAAATACCTAAAATCACAGAAACGCACACAAACTCATAGTAAAGTCCAGAAAAGTGAATTTTAACTAAAAACTAATAAAAATATAATAAAAACTAACTAAAACATACTAAAAACAATGCCAAAAGCGTATAAATTATCCGCTCATCAAGCAGCTATAACATTCTGTCTAAAAACTTGTTCTTCATCATCAAAAATAAGAACTTTTCGCCTTTAGAGATACAGTAACATGCAAAGAAAACTTGTAACTACGTTTCAGCGGTAACATTCTTAAGGCCAAGTCATCCCTCACCCTAAGAATATAAAAGAACTTTTGGGTAATATATTCAATTTTCAAAGAACCTCCCCTTTTAATACCATATAGTTCAATAATATTATGCATCCCATCAATAATATATGCAATTGATTCTCCTCTAATAATATGTAACTCAATTTGATTGTCATTCTCATCAAATAGCAATATCATATCCCCAAAGAAATCCTTGTACTTCCTATAAAAGAGAGGTGGAATACCATGCAGTGACTACAAAAGAACAAACACAATAAAGAAAGAGTAAACAATAAAGGGGATAAGTATTAATGATAGATATAACTAATATATACATAGAACTAAAATATTGAAACATGTCATTAAAGAAAATCCACCTACCAAAAGGGGATCAATATTTAGGTAGAATACTCTAGTCTCCATATACTTGATACGTGAAATATTGGTGTTAGCCATTGATAGACTATACAATCAAGAAAGAAACTGACTAATGTAGTTAGGATGAATACTTGATGCAGAACAATAAATGAAGTAAAAAAATAGCAATAAAGATAACAATAAGTAAATTATGCATTCAAGAATAACTTAATTTAAGTTGGAGAAAGTTCATTTAAAGTGTTACATATTAAATTGTAATAAACTGAAATTGATTTGTAGACCTTAAGAAAAAGTAATCAACTGATGGAAATTTGTGAGACACGAAAGGTTTTATCTAAAAAAAAAGAACTCTGATAATATAAAAAAAATATTATAATAGTTTAATAGGTTGAGTACATGACATTGCATATTCTACACTTTCTTACCTATTAGATATCATGATCATGCTGAATTGAAAGCTTTAAACTTATTAATGAATTTCAAAAATGTTGCGTTACATTGATAAAAAAAAGTCAAGAATATATTTTCCTTTAATGCACTCAAAATAAAACCACTGGTGGATTGTCTGCTTTTTAGCAGGAATATAGTAAGTTAAGTTTAGAACCTGGTGCTGCTCAGAATTTGGATTGGTTAGTTCAAGAGCAGAAAAATATCATGATTAGCATAGAGCAGTGCAAATACATTCTGATATGAAAAGGTGGGATGTCCACCATAAAGGGGAATACTAGGTCAATGATTACAATTATATTGAAAAAATATTTTTTTAAGATAAATGAATTTAAATAAATGGAGAAAACAATCAATAAACCGAAAGATCTGCTTATGTTCTATTCATACTTCCTATTATAATAATTGTATAAGAATTAAATGTTACAGAATCTGCGATGATTTATAGTTGGGTAATGTTAGGTAAACAATAACTTTCTTGAACAATATGAACAACCACCAATCAAATTAAAACACATTACACCTCCAAATTACCCACCTAAATCTTAATATTAGAATAACCATCCATACACTTAGTAAAATGAACATCTGATATATCTATTGTTTATATTATTTAGTATCTTCATTGTCTACCTATACTTTTTCTTTATAGAATTGTTCAAAAACCTGCTCTGCAAGTTTAATATTTTTTTTTCAATATAATTTCATAATGGAAATAAACCATTTCATAATATATCATATGCAACTTGTTCAATGTTAAAGTCACAAAATTGTTAAATAGCAAGAAAAAATCATTAAAAAATATTTAAAAGAACTGAAAAGAATACTTCTGATAATATATCATATGCAATTGGTTTAATGTTAAAGAGAACAAGTAAAAAAATTTTCTCCTGAAAAATAATCTAAACATAATAAAATCAAAATATTTGGCAATGTTAATGAAGAGCAGATAATATCAATTTGGTGAAAAAAAGCCTAAAAACTGGTGCAGTATTTTTGAATTTTATTAAACATAAAGCAACTCATATTGCACAACTGAAAATATAATGCCAACACATGAAACAGATTTAACAACACTGACCAAAATAAAAAATTAATACAAACTTAACATAACACTAAATATCATAAACCTAAATTAGAAAAAAAAACAATAAGAAAGGTAAATTGATATAGGATTCATAATAAACTGGATACTGAACTACTACACTTAAATTAAAGTAAATGAACTGAAAAATTTAGAAATAAATAAACTTAAATAAGCTAAAATATTGACTATTTATTCTTCAATAATCTTCACATGAATTATAGACTCGTCCAAAGAACTAACAGAAAACTTTAACATGGTGCCATTCTTGAAACCATGTATAGTAGCAAAATCCTTCCATCCCCTTATCAAATAGAGCTGAGCCTTCTTAGCTTTACCCCATCTTAAACCCATTATGTATGTGGTGCACGAAATTGCAATCACACTTTTGTAATTTCGCACAACTAACCAGCAAGTGCACTGAGTCGTCCAAGTAATACCTTACGTGAGTAAGGGTCGATCCCACGGAGATTGTTGGTTTGAAGCAAGCTATGGTTATCTTGTAACTCTTAGTAAGGATATCAATAATTCTCAGGTTTAATTGTGAAAAGTAAAAGAACATGAAATAAATACTTGTGTTTTGCAGTAATGGAGAACAGGTTGAGGTTTTAGAGATGCTCTATCTTCTGAATCTCTGCTTTCCTACTGTCTTCTTCTTCATGCACGCAAGGCTCCTTCCATGGCAAGCTTGTTCAACGCGCTCTGTCACAGCACGGCTAATCATCTGTCGGTTCTCAATCAGGTTGGAATAGAATCCAGTGATTCTTTTGCGTCTGTTACTAACGCCCAACCCTTAGGAGTTTGAAGCTCGTCACAGTCATTCAATCCTTGAATCCTACTCAGAATACCACAGACAATGTTTAGACCTTCCGGATTCTCTTGAATGCCGCCATCAATTCTAGCTTATACAACGAAGATTCTAATTAAGGAATCCAAGAGATATTCACTCAATCTAAAGTAGAACGGAGGTGGTTGTCAGGCACACGTTCATAGGCGAGAATGATGATGAGTGTCATGGATCATCACATTCATCAAGTTGAGGAACAAGTGATATCTTAGAATAGAAGCAAGCGCGATTGAATGAAAAACAATAGCAATTGCATTAATCCATCAAGACACAGCAGAGCTCCTCACCTCCCAACCATGGGGTTTAGAGACTCATGCCATAGAAAATACAATAAGAAACGTGTAATGTGTCATGAGGTAAAGATACAATGTCAAAATATCCTATTTATAGTGAACTAGTAACCTAGGATATACAGAAATGAGTAAATGACGTAAAAATCCACTTCCGGGGTCCACTTGGTGTGTGCTTGGGCTGAGCATCAAAGCTTTCATGTGTAGAGACTTTTCCTAGAGTTAAACGCCAGCTTTTGTGCCAGTTTGGGCGTTTAACTCCAATTTTTGTGCCAGTTCCGGCGTTAAACGCCGGGAATTCTGAAGCTGATTTGCAATGCCGGTTTGGGCTATCAAATCTCGGGCAAAGTATGGACTATTATACATTGCTGGAAAGCCCAGGAGGTCTACTTTCCAACGCATTTGAGAGCGCGCTAATTGGGTTTTTGTAGCTCCAGAAAATCCACTTCGAGTGCAGGGAGGTCAGAATCCAACAGCATCTGTAGTCCTTTTTCAGCCTCTGAATCAGATTTTTGCTCAGGTCCCTCAATTTCAGTCAGAAATTACCTGAAATAACAGAAAAACACACAAACTCATAGTAAAGCCCAGAAAAGTGAATTTTAAATAAAAACTAATAAAAACATACTAAAAACTAACTAAAATGTACTAAAAACATACTAAAAACAGTGCCAAAAAGCGTATAAATTATCCTCATCACAACACCAAACTTAAATTATTGCTTGTCCCCAAGCAACTGAAAATCAAATAGGATAAAAGAAGAGAACATACTATAGACTCCAAGATATCAATGAAACTTAGCTCCATTTAGATGAGCGGGACTAGTAGCTTTTTGCTTCTGAACAGTTTTGGCATCTCACTTTATCCTTTGAAGTTTAGAATGATTGGCATCTATAGGAACTCAGAATTCAGATAGTGTTATTGATTCTCCTAGTTAAGTATGATGATTCTTGAACATAGCTACTTTATGAGTCTTGGCTGTGGCCCAAAGCACTCTGTCTTCCAGTATTACCACCGGATACATACATGCCACAGACACATAACTGGGTGAACCTTTTCAGATTGTGACTTGGGTGAACCTTTTTAGATTGTGACTCAGCTTTGCTAGAGTCCCCAATTAGAGGTGTCCAGGGTTCTTAAGCACACTCTTTGATCACTTTTTATATTTATTATTATCATTATTATTTTTTTTGAATTCATTGCTTTTTCTTGCTTCAAGAATCAATTTGGTAATTTTTCAGATCCTCAATAACATTTCTCCTTTTTCATCATTCCTTCAAGAGCCAACAAGTTTAATATTCTTTAATCAACAAATTCAAAAGACATATGCACTGTTCAAGCATTCATTCAGAAAACAAAAAATATTGTCACCACATCAAACTAATTCAACTAGTTTCAGAGATAAATTCGAAATCTTGTACTTCTTGTTCTTTTATGATTAAAGCATTTTTCATTTAAGAGAGGTGATGGATTCATAGGACATTCATAGCTTTAAGACATGAACCTTAAATTTTTTTTTAATCATGAATTAAGAACAAGAGTCAAAAATAAATATAAGATAAGACTAATAGTAATAGAAAACAAAAAATTAAATGACTCTAAAATAGACTCCTAATGATAGAGGTTATCACAGAGTTAGGACTCAACAACCTTGATTTTGAGAAGTGGATGCTCCCTCAACTTGTGGGGTATTTAACCCTTCAAGGGAGAGCTTCTGGCGCTTCAGCTCTTGTAGCTCACGCCCCTGCTTCTCTTGTTCCTTTAGTAATTTGCAGAGCATGTAGTTTTGATTCTGTTGTTCTTCCTTAATTTGTTCCATAATTTCTTGCAGCTTGGCAACAGATGCTTCTAGGCTGGCCCAGTAGTCAATTTCAGGAAGTTCAGGGAGGAACTCCTGCGCCCTCCTTTTGATAGAGTTATCCTGCATTTGTCCTTCCATTGACTTCTTGGTGAT
>NC_029780.3:107528061-107529002 GCF_000817695.3 Arachis duranensis | reverse complement strand
CCAACCTCTTGCAATTGGTTTGAGATCTCCCCTCTTGAGTTGGTTTGGGACACCTTTTGAATTGGTTGTCCACTTAGTTCCAGGGAGGCATATGTCCTCTAGAACTTGATCCAACCCCTTATCTGCTCTCACCATTCTCCTATTAAAGGATTCAGGATCATCTTGCAGTTGAGGCAATTTGAAGATCTCTCTTATTTTGTCCAGATGGAAGTAAATAATTCTTCCTCTGACCATGGTTCTGTAGGTATGAAAAGCAGTTCCAGTCATTCTCTGCTTATCTGTCAGTTACAGATTTGAGTAGAATTTCTGAACCATGTTTCTTCCAACCTTTGTCTCAGGGTTGGTTAGAACTTCCCATCCTCTGTTTCGAATTTGCTCTTGAATCTCTGGATATTCATCTTCTTTCAGATCAAATCTGACTTCCGGGATTACTGACCTTAGACCCATTATTTTGTGGTAATGGTCTGCATGTTCTTTGGTTAAGAACTTCTCTTGATTCTAAAGATTCTTTGGAGTATTCTCTTTCTTGCCTCTTGAATTGGTTTGTTTTCCCTTAGGAGCCATGATCTTGATAAATCTTGGCTTAGTGATCACGAAAAAGCACACCAAACTTAGAGGTTTGCTTGCCCTCAAGCAAAAGAAAGGAAAGAGGAGAGAGAGGAGGAGAGAAAATTCGAATGGTGGGGAGAGGGGGATGGCCGAACGTGTATTTATAAGAGAGGGGAAAGAGATTTCAAAAATTTTGAAGGAGATTTGAGAAGATATGGAAAGAATTTGAGAAGATAATTGAGTTTGTGAAGAAGATTTGGAAAGGATTTGAAAGAGATTTTGAGGAATGATTTAGAAAGTTGTTTAATTTTTGAAATTTGAAGGTGAATGATGAAAGTTTGTAATGTGTGTATTCAGAAAATTATGGATCAAAACAAGAAAGTTTGAAAAAA
>NC_029780.3:107523312-107527935 GCF_000817695.3 Arachis duranensis | reverse complement strand
GCCCACTTGGTGGCCATTATGGGCGTTTAACGCCCAGCCAGGTGCCCTGGCTGGCGTTAAACACCAAAAACCCCTTTATCACTGGGCGTTTTGCTGAACGCCCAGGATGCTGCAATTCTGGCGTTAAACGCCGAGAATGGTGCCCATTCTGGCGTTTAACGCCCAAAATGGTACCTTTACTGGCGTTTAACGCCCAGAGTACCCTTTACTGGCAAGATAATGTTTGATCCTCTGTCCATTAACAATGAACTTTTATCAGAATTAATATCTTGAAGCTCAACATATCCATATGGTGACACTCCTGTAATCACATACGGACCCCTCCACCGGAATTTAAGTTTTCCTGGGAATAATTTGAGCCTAGAGTTGAAGACCAGAACTTTTTGTCCTGGCTCAAAGACTCTGGATGACAACTTCTTGTCATGCCACTTCTTTGCCTTTTCCTTATAAATTTTTGCATTTTCAAAGGCACTGAGTCTGAACTCCTCTAGCTCATTTAGCTGGAGCAATCTTTTTTCACCAGCTAGATGAGCATCCATGTTTAGGAATCTGGTTGCCCAATAGGCTTTATGTTCCAGTTCCACGGGCAGATGACAGGCCTTCCCATACACCAGTTGGTATGGAGAGGTTCCTATAGGAGTCTTGAATGCTGTTCTGTATGCCCACAGAGCATCATCCAAGCTCTTTGCCCAATCCTTTCTACGGGCAATAACAGTCCGTTCCAGGATTCTTTTTAGCTCTCTATTAGAGACTTCAGCTTGCCCATTTATCTGTGGATGATACAGAATTGCTACTTTGTGGCTAATTCCATATCGGACTATAGCAGAGTATAGCTGTTATTGCAGAAATGAGTGCCCCCATCACTGATTAGTACTCTGGGAACACCAAACCTGCTGAAGATGTGTTTCTGGAGAAATTTTAGCACGGTCTTGGTATCATTATTGGGTGTGGCAATTGGTTCTACCCATTTAGATACATAGTCTACTGCCACCAGAATATAAGTGTTTGAGTATGATGGTGGGAAGGGACCCATGAAGTTAATACCCCATACATCAAACAATTCAATCTCTAAGATCCCTTGTTGAGGCATGGCGTAACCATGAGGCAAGTTACCAGCTCTTTGGCAACTGTTACAGTTACGCACAAACTCTCGGGCATCCCTATAGAGAGTAGGCCAGTAGAATCCACATTGGAGGACCTTAGTGGCTGTTCGCTCACCTCCGAAATGTCTCCCATACTGTGATCCATTGCAATGCCACATGATCCTTTGTGCTTCCTCTCTAGGTACACATCTGCGAATTATTCTGTCTGCACATCTCTTAAAGAGATATGGCTCATCCCATAGGTAGTACTTGGCATCTGAAATTAATTTTTTTCTTTGCACCCTGCTGTACTCCTGTGGTATGAACCTCACAGCTTTATAATTTGCAATGTCTGCAAACCATGGAGCTTCCTAAATGGCAAAGAGTTGCTCATCTGGAAAGGTCTCAGAGATCTCAATAGAAGGAAGGGATGCCCCTGCTACTAGTTCTATTCGGGACAGATGATCAGCTACCTAGTTCTCTGTCCCTTTTCTGTCTCTTATTTCTATATCAAACTCTTGCAGAAGCAACACCCACTTTATGAGCCTGGGTTTTGAATCCTGATTTGTGAGTAAGTATTTAAGAGCAGCATGGTCAGTGTACACAATCACTTTTGACCCTACTAAATAGGATCTAAACTTGTCAATGGCATAAACCACTGCAAGTAACTCTTTTTCTGTGGTTGTGTAATTCTTTTGTGCGTCATTTAGAACATGGCTAGCATAATAAATGACGTGAAGAAGCTTGTTATGCCTCTGTCCCAATATTGCACCAATGGCATGGTCACTGGCATTACACATTAGTTCGAATGGTAATGTCCAGTCTGGTGCAGAGATGACTGGTGCTGTGACCAGCTTGGCTTTCAAAGTCTCAAACGCCTGCAGACACTGTGTGTCAAACACAAATGGTGTGTCAACAGCTAGCAGGTTGCTTAGAGGTTTTGCAATTTTTGAAAAATCCTTTATAAACCTTCTGTAGAATCCTGCATGCCCCAGAAAGCTTTTGATTGCCTTAACATTGGCAGGTGGTGGTAATTTTTCAATTACCTCTACCTTTGCTTGATCCACCTCTATTCCCTTGCTTAAAATTTTGTACCCAAGGACAATTCCTTCAGTCACCATAAAGTGACATTTCTCCCAGTTTAAGACCAGGTTAGTCTCTTGGCATCTTTTCAAGACAAATGCTAGATGATCAAGATAGGAGCTAAATGAGTCTCCAAATACTGAGAAGTCATCCATGAAGACTTCCAGGAACTTCTCTACCATATCAGAGAAGATGGAGAGCATGCACCTCTGAAAGGTTGCAGGTGCATTGCATAGACCAAAAGGCATTCTTCTGTAAGCAAACACACCAGAAGGACAGGTGAATGCTGTTTTCTCTTGATCTTGAGGGTCCACTGCAATTTGATTATAGCCTGAATAGCCATCCAAAAACCAGTAATAATCATGACCTGCTAGTCTTTCTAGCATTTGGTCTATGAATGGTAAAGGAAAATGATCCTTTCTGGTGGCTGTATTGAGCCTTCTGTAGTCAATACACATACGCCACCCTGTAACTGTTCTTGTAGGAACCAGTTCATTCTTTTCATTATGAACCACTGTCATGCCTCCCTTCTTGGGGACAACTTGGACAGGGCTCACCCAGGGGCTATTAGAAATAGGATAAATAATCCCAGCCTCTAGTAACTTAGTAACCTCTTTCTGCACCACCTCCTTCATGGCTGGATTTAGCCGCCTCTTTGGTTGAACCACTGGCTTGGCATTATCTTCCAATAGGATCTTGTGCATGCATCTTGCTGGGCTAATGCCCTTAAGATCACTGATGGACCACCCAAGAGCTGTCTTGTGTGGCTTTAGCACTTGAATTAGTGCTTCCTCTTTCTGTGAATTTAAAGCAGAGCTTATGATCACTGGAAAAGTGTCACCTTCTCCCAGAAATGCATACTTCAGGGATGGTGGTAGTGGCTTGAGCTCGAGTTTAGGAGGCTTATCCTCTTCCTGAGGAATTTTCAGAGGTTCTTTTATTTCCTCTGGTTCCTCCAGGTCAGGCTGAACATCTTTAAAGATATCATCTAGCTCTGATTCGAGACTCTCAGTCATATTGATCTCTTCCACCAAAGAGTCAATAATATCAGTGGTCATACAGTCATTTGATGTGTCTGGATGCTGCATAGCTTTGACAGCATTCAACTTGAACTCATCCTCATTGACTCTCAGGGTCACTTCCCCTTTTTCTACATCAATGAGAGTTCGTCCAGTTGCTAGGAAGGGTCTTCCTAGGATAAGAGTTGCACTCTTGTGCTCCTCCATTTTCAGCACTACAAAGTCAGTTGGAAAGGCGAATGGCCTAACTTTGACAATCATGTCCTCTATTATGCCGATGGGTGTTTAATGGAGCCATCAGCAAGTTGGAGGCATATCCGGGTTGGTTTGACTTCTTCAGTCAACCCAAGCTTTCTGATAGTGGATGCAGGTATTAGGTTGATACTTGCTCCAAGGTCACATAGGGCTGTCTTGGTACAAGCACCTTCTAATGTGCATGGTATAATAAAGCTTCCTGGATCTTGAAGCTTCTCTGGTAAGCTTTTTAGAATGACTGCACTGCATTCTTCAGTGAGAAACACCTTTTCAGTTTCTCTCCAATCCTTCTTATGACTTAAGATCTCTTTCATAAACTTAGCATAAGAAGGTATTTGCTCAAGTGCCTCTGCAAACGGAATCTTTATTTCAAGAGTCCTTAGATAGTCTGCAAAGCGGGCAAATTGTTTATCCTATTCCGCTTGGCGGAGTTTCTGAGGATAAGGCATTCTGGCTTTATATTCTTCAACCTTAGTTGCTGCAGGTTTATTCCCTACAGAGGTGGTTGGAGAAGCCTTCTTAGAGGGGTTACTATCAGCACTCTCAGGTGTCTGATTCCTCATTGGCATTTGAACGCCAGGAATGGGTGAGGAATGGGCGTTTAACGCCAACTTTTCCCCCATTTCTGGCGTTTGAACGCCAGGACTGGGCAAGGAATGTGCGTTTAACGCCAACTTCCCCCCTTTCTGGCATTTGAATGCCAGGGGTATTCCTCTCTGGGCTTTTACTGTCCTCAGAGGGATTTTGGGCAGTGGTCTGGTTATCCTCTATCAGTTGTTCCTTTCTTAGCTTTTTGCTACTTTGAGCAGTGTTATTCAATGTCTTCCCACTCCTTAGTTGAACTGCTTGGCATTCTTCTGTTATCTGTTTAGATAACTGCTGTTTTATCTGATTCAACTGTGATTCTATATTCTTGTTAGCAATTTTGGTTTCTTGGAGCATCTCTTTAAACTCTGCTAACTGTTTTGTCATCAAGAGTAATTGCTGATTAAGCTCAACAATCTGTTCTTGAAGATTGGGATCAGTAGTTACTGCCATAACTTCTTCTTTTGTAGAGGACTCACTGCTTGAGTATAGATGTTGATTTCTAGCAACAGTATCTATGAGCTCTTGAGCTTCTTCAATCATCTTCCTCATATGTATAGATCCACCAGCTGAGTGGTCTAGAGACATCTGAGCTTTTG
>NC_029780.3:107522134-107523163 GCF_000817695.3 Arachis duranensis | reverse complement strand
TTGTTTAAAGCCTTGGATGTCCAGCCTTAGCTGTGTCATCCTTTTTGGAGGGTAAAATTGATTCAGAAATTTGTCTGATAACTGTCTCCATGTTTTTATACTTGCTGTGGGTTGGTTATTCAACCACCTCTTAGCTTAATCTTTTACAACAAATGGAAACAGTAATAATCTGTAGACATCCTGATCCACCTCTTTATCACGTACTATGTCAGTAATTTGTAAGAACTGTGCCAGAAACTCAGTAAGTTCTTCCTGTGGAAGACCGGAATACTGGCAATTTTGCTGCACCATGATAATGAGTTGAGGGTTTAGCTCAAAGCTGCCTGCTTTAATGGGAGGTATACAGATGCTACTCCTATATGCAGCTGTAATGGGGTTAGCATATGACCCCAGAGTCCTTCTGGACTGCTCAACTCCACTTAGGTCCATGATGGAGAAAGGGAGATGATATGGATTGCAAGTAAAGTAAAAAAAAATTTCGTTTTTAATTAAAGATGACCGAAAATAATAAAATAAATGGGAAAGAAAATAGAATAAAATTTCAAAAACTAAAAGAAAATAAAATCAAAGCAAATTGAAAACTGAATCAATTAATTAATTAAAAAGACTTTGGAATTAGCAATTAAGAAGATATGATTGAAAATTATTTTGAAAAAAATTTGATTTTTGAAATGAGGAGAGAGAAAAACAACAAGATGACACCAAACTTAAAATTTTTAGAAAATCAAACACAAATTTTCAAAAATTTTAAAGAAAAACACAAAGAAGACACCAAACTTAGAACTTTTAAAGATCAAGAAAGGACTAAGAACATGCAAATTCGAAAAATTAAAAGAAAACAAAAGCATGCAATTGATACCAAACTTAAAATATGAAACTAAACTCAAATAAAAGACTCTAAACCAATAAAAATAAAACAGTTCTAATCTAAGCAACAAGATAAACCGTCAGTTGTTCAAACTCGAACAATCCCCGGCAACGGCGCCAAAAACTTGGTGCACGAAATTGCAATCACACTTTTGCAATCCC
>NC_029780.3:107516648-107522043 GCF_000817695.3 Arachis duranensis | reverse complement strand
GGTCGATCCCACGGAGATTGTTGGTTTGAAGCAAGCTATGGTTATCTTGTAACTCTTAGTCAGGATATCAATAATTCTCAGGTTTAATTGTGAAAAGTAAAAGAACATGAAATAAATACTTGTGTTTTGTAGTAATAGAGAACAGGTTGGGGTTTTAGAGATGCTCTATCTTCTGAATCTCTGCTTTCCTACTGTCTTCTTCTTCATGCACGCAAGGCTCCTTCCATGGCAAGCTGTATGTAGGGTTTCACTGTTGTCAATGGCTACCTCCCATCCTCTCAGTGAAAATATTCAACACGCTCTGTCACAGCACGGCTAATCATCTGTCGGTTCTCAATCAGGTTGGAATAGAATCTAGTGATTCTTTTGCGTCTGTCACTAACACCCAGCCTTCAGGAGTTTGAAGCTCGTCACAGTCATTCAATCCTTGAATCCTACTCAGAATACCACAGACAAGGTATAGACCTTTCGGATTCTCTTGAGTGCCGCCATCAATTCTAGCTTATACCACGAAGATTCTGATTAAGGAATCCAAGAGATATTCACTCAATTTAAAGTAGAACGGAGGTGGTTGTCAGGCACACATTCATAGGTGAGAATGATGATGAGTGTCATGGATCATCACATTCATCAAGTTGAGGACAAGTGATATCTTAGAATAGAAGCAAGCGCGATTAAATGAAAAACAGTAGTAATTGCATTAATCCATCAAGACACAGCAGAGCTCCTCACCCCCAACCATGGGGTTTAGAGACTCATGCCGTAGAAAATATAATAAGAAACGTGTAATGTGTCATGAGGTAAAGATACAATGTCAAAATATCCTATTTATAGTGAACTAGTAACCTAGGATATACAGAAATGAGTAAATGACGTAAAAATCCACTTCCGGAGTCCACTTGGTGTGTGCTTGGGCTGAGCATTGAAGCTTTCATGTGTAGAGACTTTTCCTGGAGTTAAACGCCAGCTTTTGTGCCAGTTTGGGCGTTTAACTCCAATTTTTATGCCAGTTCTGGCGTTAAACGCTGGGAATTCTGAAGCTGATTTACAACGCCGATTTGGGCCATTAAATCTCGGGCAAAGTATGAACTATTATACATTGCTGGAAAGCCCAGGATGTCTACTTTCTAACGCATTTAAGAGCGCGCTAATTGGATTTCTGTAGCTCCAGAAAATCCACTTCGAGTGTAGGGAGGTCAGAATCCAACAGTATCTGCAGTCCTTTTTCAGCCTCTGAATCAGATTTTTGCTCAGGTCCCTCAATTTCAGCCAGAAATTACCTGAAATAACAGAAAAACACACAAACTCATAGTAAAGCCCAGAAAAGTGAATTTTAAATAAAAACTAATAAAAACATACTAAAAACTAACTAAAATGTACTAAAAACATACCAAAAATAGTGCCAAAAAGCGTATAAATTATCCGCTCATCAGTATGAATGTCCATGCTGAAAGGATGAGTTACATGATAAAGGAAAAAAGAAATGTCAATACAGTTAAATCAAAAACTAAATAATATAAAATTATGATAAATAAAGTATAAAAAATTACCAGAGACAAAATATCAAGCTGATTAGAGGAGAGTTACTTGTGGCAACTAATGACTTCAGGGAAGGCTTCATGGAGATGCTATCTGGCTGCTTAAAAGGGCTAGGTATGTCAAAATGGTTAATTTTCTGCAAAGAACTATTAGGGGTTTGGAATATTGTGATTCATGTTAACAAATGAACTGAAACTAAAACCTAAATAATCACCATATTGTAGTGGGAATGGAGAATTTATTGGATGCTGAACACATGAATATTTCATCTGAGGGTAACCATGAATTATTGGATCTTGAGAATATGATTGCTGCTGTGGCTAAAGATAATTGTTCATTGTATCATTCAAAGACATAAGATTTGTATCAATCCCACTATGATTAGTACAATGAGATGGGATAGAGCTTAAAATATTAGGTTGTGACATGACACAATCATTAGAGAATTTTTTTCAATAGGTGAGACATCAGAGTTAAAACTAGAATCAGATGAGATATCAATCACAACATTAGGATTTGGTTGTAATATTAAAACCTCAAGAGAATGAGCAGTGCTTGTGGTATTGGAAAGAGGATAGAACATAAGATCAAGAAAACACTTCTGGAATGGAAAAGAAAGTGGCTTCCTAACCATGTTAACATATTTAACCTTGGTGATTATGAAGTTATTCTCACCTACATAGATCATCTTGAGCCAGCCACCATTATCCAAACCATACAACTTTACCAGATTATCAAAGCCAAAGAGAATATATCCAGTAGACTCACATAATCCTAATATCAACTCAACCAAATTCTCATTTAGGTCAATAAAAAAAACTCTCTCAAAAAGTTGGTGCTTATATCTCCTGTAGAATATAGATGAAAACTCAGGTTGAACCTACATGAAACACAATAAATGAATAAAGGATATCCAGTGAGTCTTTCAATAACCACTAAAATAAATAAAATCTATAAGAACTACATCAACATAACATCAAGTATAACTAAAAAAAACAACCTCCTTCGGATCAACTACAAAGTAAAAAATCCTATCATCTTCAAAATCAGGGGGAAGAAATCTACTCTTATCAATCTCTACGAAATATACAGAAGACATAAACATCAATTAGGAGGGAGTTCATTGAAAGAAAATCGAAAAAAAAGCATCCATATGTTTAGAGTAAAATAACTTTACTTGGCTTAGAAATGATTTGTGCTTCTGAGACAAATATTTATAGATCATCGTAATAAGAAAACTACAAAAACTTGAGCAA
Organism: Arachis duranensis; assembly: GCF_000817695.3. Lineage (NCBI taxonomy): Eukaryota > Viridiplantae > Streptophyta > Magnoliopsida > Fabales > Fabaceae > Arachis > Arachis duranensis. Next base: position 107,519,248 of record NC_029780.3, on the reverse strand, counting down.
AAAGCCTCCTAAAAGCAACAGTTAGAATTTAATTACATAAAAGCAATTTGATCGTGAAAACACTCATGTATTTGATTGATTGTGATATTCTTGAATGATTTTTCAAGTAAAGAAAATATAAACAGAACTCTAATTAGACAAAGATGATGGCTAGTAATGTAAAGTAGCTAAGAATAGGAAAGGGAAGAAAAACACGAGTATAGCTCATATTATAATCATCCATTCAGGTTTGTCAAATGTCTCTTTTTCATAATGAGCAAATGTTACAGTATAAAGACCTTTGCATCATTAACAGGCTAAAGAAAGCTATATATTAAAATATATAATAATTAATGAAGCTAACTACTTTGAAAAGTAAAAGTGATGATACATAATAGAAAATATCGTAATAAAAAAAAAGATATATTGTGATGAGACATAAGTTGCTTGGACATATAAAACTAAACATTCAAACATCTAATAAATGTTTACTAACTAAAATTATCAACTACACAAAAAACATACCGCTATAATAAATATATATAAGGTTATGGTAGGGTAATCTTCATAAATAAAAAATTTTGAAGATGACTGGTTTATAAAAATTATCTTCTAATATTTTATGGATGAAACTGTCAATAGTTAGTTTAAAGAACTTATATAAATTATAGTTTATCTAATCAAATAAGAAAGAATCATATATAAAAAGTATAATAAAGCATTACATAGTAGTGAATGAGAATTAACAGCAAAGTAAAGTGAAAAAATAAAACTTTACTAAACACATGTTGATTATTAAATTTAATGCCAAAAGCGGCAACAAAAATTGGAAAAAGTTTCTACATACATATTGATTAGAAAATCCATGGCAAATAAAAGCACATTTATTGAAGCACTTACATATGCCATTTCATTTGGAGTAATAAAAATTATAACAAAAATAAAATAATTGAATTAAAATAGAATATTTGATATAAGATTAAATTATAAGATAAAAACAGCAACATGAACCATTAATTGAAATTAGATCAAAAATAAGAAAGAGAAGATACAAGTAAAAGACACCTACAATAACACCTTAGAAATTACAAATACTTGCTAACATAGTATGGTGACATAGTCACAAACATGCTTTATTGAATTTAAAAATGAGTAAACACCCAATCCGGTTCTTGTCCATTTTCACGAAGGACAAAGCGATCCCTGTCCAAAAAAAAAGGGGATACTTTGACCCTCAACCTTTTTATTTTGAGACAATACGATTTCTCTGTTAAAAAAATTATTTAAATAATAATAAAAATTGGTTTTGTGGGGGATATTAAGCTCATCTAGAAAATCATCCTTAGAAGAGCCCTATATTACAAGAAACAATAATAAATTACTGTCAATCACAACACTAAAATGGATAAAAAGGGAATGTATTGAACAATAATAACTACACAGAATCGATGAACTTACCTTGGACAACTGAGCAGCACGGAGATCTAAAGCATAAATGTGAAGATATCGAGAAGACTCCTTATCATATATGATGTAACACCCTAACTACCAAAGCTCACACTTCCGGCTGCGCGACTCTGATAGCTCAGACATTACGACGACACTTATACTATTTAATACTAAAATATGAGCCTGTTTAAAACTTGAAACCGCAATACCACTCCAAAAATACTTTCATTCGATAACGTAAATACATAGATACCATACAACTTACAAAAACTCTCATAAAGAGTACATCCATATATATATATATATATATATTACAAGCATTAGCCAAAACAATTCCTATCCCTCTTACAGAATATATCAAGATAAAGGCGAGGGTACAATAAACCATAACTAAACCATACAGAGCATCACAACAATAACTAAATAAACTCTTCGTGACTTCTGCACCCATATCCTGAAAGGGAAAAAATGTAGGGGGTGAGAACATCATCCTCGAAAGAGTTCTCAGTAGAGGATTTTTGGGAATTACTGTAATAGGATACGTGAAGATAAACCGTACCAGTGATTAATAACCATCTTATGCCTCTTTTCAAAAATAACGGTTTACAATAAAAGTAAAGTCAGAAATCTTTTCTAAAAGAGGAACCGTTCAATTATCAAGAACTCAAAAGCCTTTCAAAAAGGTTTAACCATGCTGAACCAAATTAGCATTCCATACTTTTCCAAACCAAAAACATGTAACACCCTACCATACAGAGTCTTATGCTTAAGTCATAATTCAAAGATGGCAAGGCATTACGACCTCTAAAATAAAAATTTAGTACGTATAGTAGTATGAATGATTGATTATAACTAGGAGCCTTTGTAGAAAAAGGGCTAAACAAAAACCGCAACTCGAAAGCGTAACACTCCGATCGATAACGTAACGAACAAGGATAACCAACGCGTGATTATATATATACAAAGGAGTGTCAAAAACAGGAATATCAAGACTCAAGATCCGGCTGCGAAGATAACCGATCCGAGCATAACAATATATACATATGATATAATAAGGAAAACCCCAAAGGAAACCCAAAGGGACACAAATACATAAAACCTATTCTCCAAAATCTCCCATAAGAGGAGTCATCACAGTTTGTATTATTTAATGGAGATAAAAGTATCTAAGC
>NC_029780.3:107514071-107515852 GCF_000817695.3 Arachis duranensis | reverse complement strand
TCCGGCTCACGGTTAAATCCATAACCAGCCAATATTTATAGCATACACAGCTATTCCGGCTCACGGTTCAATCCAGAACCAGCCAATTCATAAGCAATTACAGCCCTTTGGCCAATGGCATAACAAGCACTTCCACCACCATCCTCCGCATCTCACATAATCATGCTTGATCCTCAATGATCATTCATTTTCCCCTTGCTTCACTCGCAAGTCACCTCATTCCCTAGCCCCTTTTTAATAGCTAGGCATGTCATATTGATTTAAGATATGAGTGGTGAGATCGGAGGTTTAGAAGTATGAAATTTGGCTTTTAAAACTCAAAAATCGACTTTGGGATGAAAACAGGTCCACGCGTACGCGCACTCCACGCGCACGCGTGGATGGCCTCAAAAACTCATCGACGCGCAAGCGTCATGCACGCTAACGCGTGGATTAAAAATTTGCCAATCGACGCGCACGCGTCAACCATGCGTACGCGTGGGTGTCCTCGTGCCCCAGGCACAACACTGGCACAATTCTGGCATAACTCTCTGGAAAATGGCTGGGCATTGGGTGCAGCACAATCGGCGCGCCCGCGCACATCACGCTCATGTGTGGATGGCATTTTCCGGAAGAACGGCGCGCACGCGCCAAGTGCGCCCACGCGCAAGGGGTCATTCTGCTAAAAATTTTCTAAGTTAAAAGCTGCAAAATTCACCAATTTAAACCCCAATCTTCCAACGGACATAACTTTCTCATTTTAAATAGTTTTTCACCCATTCTTCGAACGGCATGGACATCCCGGATCCAATTTCATTTCTAAATAGATTTGGCACAAAACGGAGATCCGTAGTCCAAGTTATGTCCCACCAAAGTATGCCCAAAAACCATATTTTTAATAAAAACCACAAAGTGCCATTTTCAAAACAAGCCATTTCCAACTCTTTTCAAAATCAATCAAAACATGCCATTTTCATCCCTTTTCTTTGAAATCAATCAAAATATATCAAAAACAACATCAAGCTTCCTCAACTCACACTTTAACACTTTACCATAATTCCCAAAACCACCATCCAACCATTTTAACACTTCTCAAACAAATGGCTAGAATACAAACATAATAACATGTCATACCTCCTCCCTAAGTATTTCCTACCACATTACATTTTAGATACGAGAAATCGAGACCATACTGACGAACGGATTCTTGCGTGGCCTAGAATTTTACAAATAAGCTCTCGTTGAAAGTATATCTTCTAAACCAACAAAAATCCTTGCGTACAAAAGTTTGGTTGTCACAAGTAACAAAACCTAATAAAATTTATAACCGAAGAATTTAAACCTCAGGTCGACTCTCAAGGAATTGAAGGGAGGTATGATTTATTATTGGTTATGGAAAAGTATCTTTTGAGTTTTTTGAAAGGTTTGAACAAGGAATTTAGATGGCAAGAAAATAAATAAATAACTAGAAAAACTCTTGGCAAGATAAGAGAACTGGAAATCTCGTCCTAGTTATCCTTATCAATTGTGATGAGAATTGTTTATTGCTCCCACTTAGTTAACCCTTACTAAATAAAGGAAAGTCAAGTGGACTAATCAGTTTGATTCCTCAAATCCTAGTCAACTGCTATGAAAAGACTAGCATTAGAGGAATCCAAATTAATCAGCAAATTCCAATTTTCAATCAACAATTGAGTTTGATAACTCAAGTGTCACCAATTACTCATCCAAAGTAAGGGGGAGGAGAAAAATCCAAATTATTTATATCATAAATAAAAGAAAGCAATCATAAATCTGAAATA
>NC_029780.3:107508649-107509439 GCF_000817695.3 Arachis duranensis | reverse complement strand
GGATTAACCTTCAAAAAGTTTGCCAGCGTCATCGGGCCATGAACTCCATCTCCATCATTACCATGGTTGTTCATCTGTTGACCAAGAGCTTCAGCAGTGGCTTGCATAGCAGCAGCCATGTTCTCCAACGCAGTCATAAAGTTCACCTGGTCATTAGGGTTATTCTCCGGCGCACGAGCGTTCGTACGACCTCTCACACTACCTCTACCGCGTCCACGAGGCGCCATCTGGTTCCTATACGTACCAAACAATCGATATTAAGTTGATCAGTCTCAATATCGGAAGTCTAGTACTTCAAAGTCCCAAATGCATGCTCATGAACGTTTATGCCAATTATTTCAAGCAGATATACTAATAGCACATAACACACACACAGAGAATGCACAGAAGCATAATCAGTCCATCCCTCAGGCTCTACAGGAACGAACTGCTCTGATACCATAATGTAACACCCTACCATACAGAGTCTTATGCTTAAGTCATAATTCAGAGATGGCACGGTATTACAACCTCTAAAATAAAAATTTAGTACATATAGTAGTAGGAATGATTGATATAACTAGGAGCCTTTGTAGAAAAAGGGATAAACAAAAACCGCAACTCAAAAGCGCAACACTCCGATCGAAAACATAACGAACAAGAATAATCCATCGCGTGATTATATATATACAAAAGAGTGTCAAAAACAGGAATATCAAGACTCAAAATCCGGCTGCGAAGATAACCGGTCCGAGCACAGCAATATATACATATGATAAAATAAGGAAAACCCCAAAGGAAACCCAAAAGG
>NC_029780.3:107500907-107506146 GCF_000817695.3 Arachis duranensis | reverse complement strand
TATATATATATATATACCAAAACAATTCCTATCCCTCTTACAGAATATATCAAGATAAAGGCGAGGGTACAATAAACCATAACTAAACAATACAGAGCATCACAACAATAACTAAATAAACTCTTCGTGACTTCTGCGCCCATATCTTGAAAGGGGAAATGTAGGGGGTGAGAACATCATCCTCGAAAGGGTTCTCAGTAGAGGGTTTTTGGGAATTATTGTAATAGGATACGTGAAGATAAACCGTACCAGTGATTAATAACCATCTTATGCCTCTTTTCAAAAACAATGGTTTACAATAAAAGTAAAGTCGAAAATCTTTTCTAAAAGAAGAACCGTTCAATTATCAAGAACTCAAAAGCCTTTCAAAAAGGTTTAGCCATGCTGAACCAAATTAGCATTTCATACTTTTCCAAACCAAAAACACAAAACCGAAACCAATCATCGGTCTACCTCATTTCAACCACGGCCCTAGGCCTAAACAATCCAACCAACAACCAATCACCACAATCCAATAGAGTCCCAGATGCAAACACAGATAGGTAGTTCAAGCACAAACAAACAGTTACAGCAAGTAGAACAATTAGCAGTTAATCACAAAGGCAAACCACGTACAATATGCACACCCAAACAATGTCACATAGATGCATATGATGCATGCCTGTCCTAGTGGCTGATGATATCATCTAACGGTTATATAGCCAACGCGACACATCCTGGTAGCTAACCATGGACAGAAACACCCATCGCGGAGCAAGTAAATTTGAGCTACAACCCCATTGCTACTACCCGCTCAACCCAGAGCCAGTGGAATAACCACTACTACGGTTACTACCCAGGCGGGTGTTTAAAAGCTCAACCTGGAGCGAGTGGAATAACCACTACTACCGCTACTACCAGGCGTCACAGTCTCTAACCTGGAGCAAGTAGGACGAACCACAACCCTTGCTACTACCCAGGTATCTCAAGCATATATTCATTTAGTCCCAGCCATGGATCAACATCCATCTCAGCCATCCGGTTTAAATTCATAATTCATAGTCAGTCATACGGCCCATAACTCATTCGGCAATCAGCCATAAATCAATATCATACACACCCATTCCGGCTCATAACAAAATAACACCTCCACCATTCAACATCATCAAATTCATAAATCGGCATTTAAGCCATAAATCACTTTTCTCAATTCATTCACTTTGAAATCAAAATTCAACTCTTTTCAGCCTTGGCTTTAAATATCTCATTTCTCAAATCATCTCAGGCTCATAAGCCACTTTTACTCAAGGCAAATTCCCCCTTTTAGAAACAATGCCACTCTCGACATCCTCTTTCCAAAACTTCCATAATCATGGCAAGTTAAAGATTTATTTCAAAGTATTCAAAATCAGCCATCCAACAATGACATTTTATAACAAAAGTTTCTCGGCAGAGTCCCAAGCCTTTAGGGGAGAATAACATAATTCATTTTGCCAAATTCATTTAAAATCGTTAAAACCTTGGCTTTTCGATTTGAGTAATAAAATAGGATCTAAGCCAATCCGAGTCATGTAATCAATTACTCTTTTCAAAGCCATTTCCTTTACTTAAACAAAACCGGCTTCAATTCTATAATTAAATCTGAAGCGTTTCAAACTGCTAAGAGAATCATTTTTGTTGTGTTAAACTAGAGTTTAAAGGGTACTCTGAATCTTATTCAAAACGTCAAAATAATGAGGTTCATCAATCGAAATCTAATTCCTTTTAAAATCACGAAAACTCTTCCAATGGACACTCTTTATGTTTAATAGAGAAAAACATAAACCTGTTTTACCTTTTAAAACAGCCCCAAGGCAAAATTCTCTTTCGAATAACTTGTACCCAAAGACATACTATTCTTCTTGGAAAATAAGGAGAAATCATTATTCTCTTTTTCAATAATTCTTTCAAAGCATAGCTTCATCGCTTTCATAATTGTTCTAAGATAATAAGAGAAGTCCTAAATTCACAATCCTCCGAGTAAATAGGAAAGGCATTAAACTCAAAATTTCCCTAAATAACATTTCAAACAAAGCCTCGGATTTTATAGAAATTTCGGCAACACATCCCCTAAAACTTGGACTTTGCCACCCGGTTCGAGTCCCAACTAAACCGTTCCTCAATCCCTTTCAACAGTCCAGAATCCAAAAATCAATTCAAAATCAAGCTAAATTCAACAGTCGCCTCATTGGCATATCTCAAGGAAACCGTTTCAAAATCAAATCAATATCAACCGATTTAACTCATTTCCAAAGCTTTAAGGAAACGGCTCAGTAACAAATTGTTTGTCCAAAACCGAGTCAATTTAAGTAAACCAGGCTGAATTCAAAAGTGCATTCAACTTTTCACGTCATCAAAATAATTAACTCAATTCAATTCAATCCTCAACAACGATTAAACTCATATTTCAGATCTTTAAAGAATCAACTTCAAAGCATTACATTTCACAAAGCCGCACAACAATTCAGCCAAACAAACATCCATAATCATTTGAGACAATCAAATAATACATAAAGTAGATACAATTAGCAAATACACAATGTCTCATATCAGTATCCATACGTAATAATTTTAAAACATAAAACATAGTTTTTGGAAAGCACCCCTACCTCAAAACGTTGAAACCACATCCCAAACTCATTAACTAACTCCTTTTCGCTCAGCCCGAAATCACCGGCAAATAAAACCTCGGCTCTGCTTGCTCTCTCAAAAGCAGAAATAGCTACAAGCGGCATAAGCAAACCGGATTCTAACTCCTAACACATTAATACCGTAAGGACCTTAATACACATAACAAGACATTAACGCGGAGGCTTCCGAAACGTACAATATTTACTACACTAAAGAGTGAAGCGGCTGCAATTTCAAATCGGCCCGGCAAAAGATCCATTAGCGGCCAGAAGCTCTAGTGGCCCAACAGCAGCTTTAAATTCGACGCGCAAATACCAGGACTCTATCTTGTGTAACCAACATCTCAAAATTTCTAACAGACTATAACAGAGTACTCAATTTAAGGGGTTTCGGAAGCAAAACGCTTACCAAGAAGGACAGCTCCAACGGCCACATTACCGCTCCCGGCAGCCAAGATGCGGTGGCAGCCATGACAACAACAGCAATGGAGTTTGAAAGGTGGCAGAAACCCCTCCTTCCACGGCTCCCATGGTGGCTCCCGACAGAGACTGTGGCGGATCTGAATGGCAGCAGCAGTTAGCTTTCTTTAATGGCGACAAGAACAATGGCAGCGCCCAAGGATCCCGGCGGCGGCGGCGGCGGCAGACCAGAGCACCAGAAGCAGAGAGGATTCATCTTGCTTCCCTCTCACACGTCCGTTGCACAACAGTGGCCTCCACTGGCGACAGCGGCGGATCCCCACCTCCTCCCAGTCTCAGACGCGAGTTCTCCTTCGCATCCACCTGTCATGCTCGACGGCGACCACTACAGACCCTTTCAGAGCAGCGATGGCGGCGAGGCTTGAAGCAGCACCCTTCCTCCTCTTCGCGGCAGCTCTATCGTCGACAACAGCAGTGCTGTTGGAGGTTATGGAAGCAGTGACGGCAGAGTTGGCAGTGGCAGAATCGCGACCGGGCAGGGACGCAGGGCATGGCTTCGACAGCGGCGCTCCCCGCGTGCGGCAGAGCGTGACGGCAACGAAGCCTCATCTCCCTCCCTCGCGTCACTCACTCTCTTCTCGTTCAGATCTCCCTTCCTCTTTGTTAACGACGGCGGCGACGATGGCAGTGACTCCCACCGCGCCGCCTCCCTCTTCTCCCCTCTATCTCGTTTTTCTTTTGCTTCTGTTCCTTTCTTTCATGAAGAAAGAACAAAAGGAAACTGTGCGTGCTATAGCTGCTGGGTTCTGGGGGGAAAAAGGTAGCTAGGTTAGGGTTTAGGCAAAATTAGGTTTAGGGGTAATTTGGTAATTTCAAATAAAATTGGGTATAATATAATAATTGAAATCCAAATTAAATCCAACACTATTTGTACATAGAAAATACTATTTGCTCATCAATTTCACAAATTATTTTCAATAAAATGTCCAAATCCAAAAATTAGAAATAATATACTTAATTTCTTCATTTTCCAAAATAGCAGTAATAATATTTAAAATATTACTTATCTAATCCAAATCATATAAAATCCTTATTATTTCATAACTATCAACTTTATACTTTAAGTATAGAAAATAATCCAATAATTATAAAATTGGATAATAATCATAACTTATCTCAAATCCAATAAATCAAAACTTGCCTTAATTATCTATAATAAAATAATCTCTGAAATTAAGGCTATAAATAATTGTAGGATTTGAGACTTGCTCATAATAAGACTTTTCAAAGATTCTGGGTCTTACACAATGGGGCAAATGCCTCCACATATTTGTAAGTGGGTCTGTGCTTACACGCGTGCACGTTCTTTTTCTTCTCGTTCCTGTTTTTTCTTTTACAAATTTATGCACACACATTTTTTTTTTATTCCTTCTTCTTCTTCATTCCGATATTGCATTTTCTTCTTCTCTTTCTTTTTCGTTATTTTTCTCATTCGTTATTATCGTCACTACCACCACCAACACCTCCTCCTCTTCCTCTTTCTTTTCTTATTGAAATTTCTGCTCCTCCTTTCTTTATCTCCATCCTCACTACCACTACCACCATCTCCTTCTCATTTTTCTTTTCTTATTTAAATTATTTCGATCCCTTCTTTCTTTTTCCTCTTTCTCCTGCTCTTTCTCCATCATCATTATTATCATCGTCGTCTTCTTCTTATATGTATAACAGAAAAAAAGAAAGAAAGAAATAAGAGGAAAAAAGAAGAAAAAAATGCAGTATTAAAGAAGATATTTTTGTGCTTTTATAGCAAAATTTCAGTGTAAAAACTAAAAAATTTATGTGTTATTATTAAAATTTTGTTGGTGTATTTATATTCTGATAAATTCTGCATAATTCAAAACTCTTCTTCTTTCTCTTCCTCATCTTTTGCTGCTGCTTCTTCTTCTTTTTCATCATCATTATCATCATATTCTTTTTTTATTCATTTTTTCTTCTTATTTTACCTTTTCAAGTTTCTTCTTACTTTACTCTTTTAACAAGAATAAAAACAAAAAAATCAAACAAAGAAGAAGAAAAAACACATAATGCTGCATAATTACTTGGAAAATGATAAACTTATATTCATTTAACTAAAAGAAAGAAAGAAATAAAAAAAAAAGAAAAAATCCATT
>NC_029780.3:107495800-107500520 GCF_000817695.3 Arachis duranensis | reverse complement strand
ATCTCTCTCAGAAGTTCTCCTCTCCTATTTTGTGTGTGTGTTTTCAATTTTGGGGGGAGAAAGGGGTTTGCGACTGCTGTTGCAGCTTCTGATGGGAAACGGGTAACGGGTTAGGGTTTCAGGGTTAGGGTAAAAATTGGGTATAAGGGTAATTTTGTAATCTCACTTAAAAATAGGGTTAATATAGTAATTAGAAATGAGTTCTAATCCAACAATAATAGTGTATAAAAATACTATTTGCTCATCAATTTCACATTCTATTTTCAATAAAATGTTCAAATCAAATAATTAAAAATAATATAATTAAACCCTATATTTTCCAAAGTAGCAATATTAATATTTAAAATATTAATTATTTAATCCAAATCATATAAAACTCCTATTATTTCATAACTGTCGAATTTATAATCTAAATGTAGAAAATAATCTAATAATTATAAAATTGGATAATAATCATAACTCATCTCAAATTCAATAAATCAAAACTTACTCTAATTCTCTTTAATAAAGAAATTTCTGAATTTAAAGCTACAGAAACACTGAATTTGAAATTAGCTAATGATAGCGCTTTTTCAAAGGTTTTGGGTCTTAGATTCTACCCACCTTATAAAAATTTTCGCCCTCGAAAATTGATACAAAACGAAGGAATTTTCATAACAGTTCATTCTTGAACACATTTAAGAAATAAGCAAAAATGTCTCAACATATAAACATATATACAGTTTTCAAATACTTTGATTGTCATATGCATAAGGATGCAAAGGTAGCAGTGTGAGTGCAAAGCAAACATTACAAGGTAGGCTCAATGCAAAAAGGTGACATGGGTCAAACATGTGATAGTAAGGCAAGGCATTGAAGGTTATAAAACAGGATGAGATTACAACGACGTGCTCAACATCTGCACACTAATCTCACCTCAACCTCGAAGCCTTAACCTTCTAACTTCATCAGGCACTTTACAATCTCATGGCCGATCATAAGCCTAACGATCGCAAACCCGCTCGCAAGAAATAAATCACCCACAACTCAATGTTGCACACCTACCGCTTCACCTTCCGTATACATATATCACGTCCTAAAGAACTAACGCATCGCGTTACTACGTCTACAAGTCACACGTGATATCAAAATAATTCCCGAGTCTACTCAGAAGGATACAAGATTTAGAAAGGATAGTCAAATGTTAAGGATAGTACTCATAGATCTGAAAGAATGTATGTAACTCCAGGTAAACAGAGATGCTCAAGCAATGAAGTTTGCTAGAAACAAATCAATTGACATCTTCAAAGGTAACCTTGTATCAAAGAAATCTAATAGGGCCAATAAGAAGAAAATTCAGTGCATTATTTTGAAACAAATTCTAGCTGAGTCGAAGAAGCATGAGGTTTGCAAAAGAAAAGATTTCAAACCCAAGACAAAGCTCACATAACTCAAGAGCATGATTAAAAATACTTCTGAATGTATTGTTCACAAAAGAATCGAAAACTTGCGGAAAAATCACTTCGCAATTTAGAAAAAAAGTTAACTAACAAACATCCTCCAAGAGAATAACAAAAGCAATAACGTGGCTTTGCTGTAATACAATTTTATGTTGAAACAGATCATGTAGAATTTTAAAAACAAGGTGCACACAAGTTTGGCTAAAGGCTAAAATATTTCATCAAATGTTTTAGAAAGTTAGTTGGGTGCACAATCTTAACCAAAAGCAGTCACAAAATTTGGAAGAGAAATCAAATGCTTGTTCAAAAATTCCCAAAGTTCATATTCAAACAAGCATGTATAAAAATTATAGCAAGGACGAAAGAGAAAGTTAAACTCTACTTGGAAGAGAAAATCCGAGGTAAAAGTTTGCTTATAAATTGGTAAGAAAAATAAGTGGTGCGTTACAAACGAACAGATTTCCACTAAACAAGGAAGTTCTTCAAAACTTTATTTAAAATAGCGCATGCCAACTTTAAAACAACTTTGCCAAAATTTGAACAATGGTTTCAATCATAACCAAGCAACAGAAAATAAATTCCATTTAGTATTCCTTCAAAGAGAATTCAAAACTTCTTTAGAAAGTTCAAGACAAGACTCCAAAGTGTTCTTGAAATCACCATCTCAGAAGGATATTCAAGGAGATTAGAATGTACTTAAAAGGAGTCAAGCCATACAAGAAAGGATCTTAAAATCAAAGTAGTTCAAACAAGATCCACTAGGCATGAGACAACAAACAAGCTTTCAATTGATCCAAAAGAATGCAAAAGTCATAGAAAAAGACAACCCAATCATTAGTAATTTCCCAAGGATAAATCTTTGACTAAAAGCTCTTGTAAAGACAATGAGGGAATAAACAATGCACAAAGTTGAAACAAATCAAGCTGACTCATATAAGGATGAGATTCACAAGAAAATAAAAACCAAGATCAATGGTAACGTTCACAAGGTGAAAAAGGCCAGTTAAAAACAAAGCCAATCACGACACCTATGGAGATGGAAGGCTTAAGAGAAACTTTAGTCCGTTCATAAGAAGAAAGCTATGAGTCCAACATTTTCAAAAGAACAACAATGACATAAACCTTATAGCATGCTGAATTAAACTCAATTCAAAATAAGTTAAGTAAAGCTTATCAAACGAAACTCAATCGGGACAAGAGTGTTAAATCCTTTCTTTTCAAAATGTTGAAAAATATCCAAATACATAATCAAATGAAGATGTGCATTGGAACAATAGTAAAATTACTAGAAAGCCAAATTGTCATTTAAGGTAAATGCAGTTCCATAAACCAGTAAAAATACAGGCGAGGTATTAAAAATAGATAGCTGCTAAGCGGTATGAGAAATCTTTAAAATTTCATGTATAGATAAGTATATATCTATTCAATAGCAATTTTTTATAAAAATCTCAAAATTAGCTGTAATCACCGTCAAATAAGAGGAAAAACTGAATCGACAAATCCTTTAAGAATGGGCTCGGAATCAGGAGTTAAAATGCATAGCGCATTAAGACAAAATCAAAACTATGTCAAAGAATACATGAATAAAGAAGAATTCGAACAGAGGAAGATAGATGCAACAAGTATATCAAACAAGCATATGCACTTAAGATCAAACAAGAATGCATATGAACAGAGGAATAGGGTTGGAAAAATCAAACTACCTTTCAAAAGGATTAGCAAACAAGAACTCCAAGTTAGGACATAAAAGAAAAGGTCGACGCGAACAAAATTCAAGAAACACAACTGAATAGCCTCGAGAAATAGTTTCCAACGTTCCCAAAACCCGCGATTCACTTTGCTCAAAACTCGCATATTATCTATGATAACCCATTAGTGCTTCATGTACATAATTCACTAGTATTAAGCCGGCCAAACTTAATACCAAAAATTATGCAACGCAAGACTAACAGCGTTAATCAATAGATCGTCATGTGCATAGAGCTCTAATTCTTGTCATTTGACAAGACCTAATACATGACAAACGCTCAGAGTATGCAATTGAAGCATAGTCGGTCCATTCCTCAAGCTCTACAGGAAGGACTGCTCTGATACCATAATGTAACACCCTAACTACCAAAGCTCACGCTTTCGGCTGCGCGACTCTGATAGCTCGGACATTACGACGACACTTATACTATTTAATACTAAAATATGAGCCTGTTTAAAACTTGAAACCGCAATACCACACCCAAAATACATTCGTTCGATAACGTAAATACATAGATACCATACAACTTACAAAAACTCTCATAAAGAGTACATCCATATATATATATATATATATATATTACAAGCATTAACCAAAACAATTCCTATCCCTCTTACAGAATATATCAAGATAAAGGCGAGGGTACAATAAACCATAACTAAACAATACAGAGCATCACAACAATAACTAAATAAACTCTTCGTGACTTCTGCGCCCATATCTTGAAAGGGGAAATGTAGGGGGTGAGAACATCATCCTCGAAAGGGTTCTCAGTAGAGGGTTTTTGGGAATTATTGTAATAGGATACGTGAAGATAAACCGTACCAGTGATTAATAACCATCTTATGCCTCTTTTCAAAAACAATGGTTTACAATAAAAGTAAAGTCGAAAATCTTTTCTAAAAGAAGAACCGTTCAATTATCAAGAACTCAAAAGCCTTTCAAAAAGGTTTAGCCATGCTGAACCAAATTAGCATTTCATACTTTTCCAAACCAAAAACACAAAACCGAAACCAATCATCGGTCTACCTCATTTCAACCACGGCCCTAGGCCCAAACAATCCAACCATCAACCAATCACCACAATCCAATAGAGTCCCAGATGCAAACACAGATAGGAAGTTCAAGCACAAACAAACAGTTACAGCAAGTAGAACAATTAGCAGTTAATCACAAAGGCAAACCACGTACAATATGCACACCCAAACAATGTCACATAGATGCATATGATGCATGCCTGTCCTAGTGGCTGATGATATCATCTAACGGTTATATAGCCAACGCGACACATCCTGGTAGCTAACCATGGACAGAAACACCCATCGCGGAGCAAGTAAATTTGAGCTACAACCCCATTGCTACTACCCGCTCAACCCAGAGCCAGTGGAATAACCACTACTACGGTTACTACCCAGGCGGGTGTTTAAAAGCTCAACCTGGAGCGAGTGGAATAACCACTACTACCGCTACTACCAGGCGTCACAGTCTCTAACCTGGAGCAAGTAGGACGAACCACAACCCTTGCTACTAC